>NC_053132.1:4260075-4447575 GCF_010015445.1 Perca fluviatilis
ACCGCTGGCGTCGTACTCTGCAGAAATGCACTCACCTGCTGCTCCACTGCGGCCCTTCAACAGACATAAGATAGGAATACAGTAGGGGATAGAAAGAAAGGCTTTTCTATTCAATGTATTTGGCCCCAGGGTGCAATTGCAGAAGCACTTAGAGTAGTACAGTAACACAGTATAAAAATGTATCTTTTTTTAAACATAAACGTGAAATAATTGCAAGGATGAGCTGTATTGTTTACAGGCTGATTGACAAGCTAAAGACATTGGGAAGGAATAAGAGCGATATCTTTCAAATTTGAATTTATTTATGAGTCTCGAGCTGATCAGATCCCAGCTGAATGGTTACGGGTTAGGAATCGTTTAATGTTGTCAAAATTGGATAAAAGTAAATAGTCTTAATAAAAACTAATTTTAACAAAATAAAAAAAGCCTCATAGGATAGAGTCAAAATCTGAATCTGGATCGTTTCGAAACGAAGTCATCAAACAAGCAAAAAAAAAAACGAAACTGACAAAATGTAGTAATAAACACTATACACACACAGTAAGAGCCATATCATATAGTGGCTTCCATACCACTGTATGGTTTTATCTCATCATGGCAGTGCAGAGAAAACATGGTGTCAGAGGTTGAAGTTGTGTGTAACGTCTTTAGTTGTTCATTATCAAAATCTGTGTTGCCCATTCAGTAACTTGTCCTTTTTCATGACTATTTACCTCCACCATCAATTCCAAGTATTCCTATTGGCTTGAAATTTAACATTTGCGTTCTCATGACCTGGGGTAGACGCTCCATATTCATGCTCCATCTAGAAATGCGTTAAACGGTAAGGGACATACAGGACATACTGCTCCACCTTTCACATTTTCTCTGCCACATGATAAACTCCCAGCTGCTGCTAATGCTGCTAACGGGTATCGTAGCTTCCCGGCCCCCGGCGAGTTTGAAGAAGGAAACATGGAGGACCACACTTATTCAAAATTCCAATTTCAGGAACAGGAGTCTTCTTCTTCTTCGCCTAGAAAAAGAAAAAGGAGATTGAAAAGAGCAAGAGAGCGGCTATTTGAAGCGTGAAGGCTACCGTAGCTGTAATGCCTACTTTGAACTGCGTGGCGAGAGAGAGTTGATTGCGATATATGATCTCAACGCTAGATGGGAGAAATTCCCACACATTGGACCTTTAAGGGCTGTTCCAGTCGCCCCACACTGCTCCGCCGGAGCAGCAGGGGAGGGGATTATTGTGTAATTGTTGGTGTTGCCTTAATGGATGGCTGGTGGAGCGTAAAGGGGCGACTGGTGCCGGTCGGTACAAAAATCAATACGTGGAGCGATGAGGAACAACAGCACAGGAACTTTCAAAGTCCTGCAGTTACTCCGGGCTTTAACGGCTTATCGGGTGGGAAAGACCCAGGCTAGGCTGAGATACCAGGCTCCCGTTTGATCAATCAAATTCAATCACATTTGATTTAAAGTGTCAAATCACCATTAGATCAGTGCACTTTACAATAAAAGGAACACAGAAATAACAGACTGAGGGTTTCAATCTAGATTTAAAAATGTCAACTGAGTGAGCTTCTTTAACATGTAGTGGGAGGCCAGTCCACAGAGGAGGGGCCCGGTAGGAGAATGCTCCATAACTAGCTGATTTTTAGTTTATTAGGGAAAAGACCAGGGGCCTCATGTATAAACGTTGCGTACGCACGAAAAGCTTGCGTACGCTGGTTTTCACGGACACTTTGTGATGTATAAAAAATATACTTGACGTGAGAATGTGCGGGCCGTCACGCAAACTGTTGAGCACCTCCATAACTAGCAGATTTTTAGTTTACTAGGGAAAAGACCAGGAGACCAGCATCAAGAGTGCGTGGCTGTCTATTTCGTGTAATAAGCTCCGATAAATAAGGTGGTGTGAGTCCTAGTCTCGCTTTACCAGACCTTTCTCCACAGCGCTGCGGAGGAAGGTCTGGCTAGTCACGCAGTACTCCGGGATGGGAGAAAAACGTGCTCTGGTTTATTGGCATTTCTTTAAACCAATCACAATCTTCTTGGGCGGCGCTATGCGCCGGATGCAGCCACGGTGCCTCTGCAAAATAGCCTCTGGAAGGAACTTGTTTTGGTGGAACGTGTGCGTACAAAAGTAGTTTTAGTCGTGCAACAGAAAACTCCGATAGGACAGATAGTCTAGCTAGCTGTCTGGATTTACCCTGCAGAGATCTGAGGAGCAGTTAACCATAGTCCTCACAAATCCACCAGAGGTTAGAACGCCAACACAAAGAAATAGGAAGATAACGGACATCCAGCCAAAAAGAGGGACATCCTGCAGAATTTCTGGTCCACGTCGTGGATATAGACTATGCGAGTCTATGCAGGGCCTTATATGTTAAACGAAAAACCTTAAAATCAGCTCTAGTTTGCACTGGGAGCCAGTGAAGAGAGGCCAGAACGGGTATTATGTGATCATATTTTCTAGTTTTTGTCAGGATTCTGGTTCATCTCTTGTGATGAACTGAACGTCCAAAATTGAACATCTCACTAATTTGAATATTGGAGACCAGAGTGCGTGCATGTGTGCACATTAATAATGCATTTATGTATGCATGTGTGTGTGTATTATACCTCCAGTAAGAAGGTTATTTCTTTTATTCCTGTTGGTCTGTTTGCTAGTCAAGTCATCTTTATTCATATAGCACATTTAAAACAACCGCATTTGACCCAAATTGCTTTCCAGCCCAGGCAGATGGGTTTGGATGTAACACAAAACAGCTTGCATCATAAAACCAAAGTCAAATAATGAAATTGAAAGTTTGGAGAGAAGGAATAAAATCAATAGTTAGCGCAATATCTCGCAGTCTTGATATCTGGTAGAAGTTCACATGGGGCAAAGAACAAAGGATTCGATTCTGGTGAAGATCCAGACATTTTTTAAAAAGATTTCAGAGTTAATGGAAGAAATATGTGAAATATCCCTTCAGCGTTTAGTTTTTTGATGCAGACTTTTATCCAGACTTGTGCTGTTGTGCCAGAGTCACTAATTAAGCCTTTAACAATCAAACTAATGTATTATAAATTGAAGCATTGTGCAGCCTTGGCACAGCTAGGCACTCTTGAGTACTGTCTAGTTTGTGCATGTGTGTGTTAGCGTGTGTTATGGATAAATCGAGTTGTCAACTGTTAAATTAATCGTCAACTATTTTGATAATTAATAATCGGTTTGAGTCATTTCAGTTTTGGAAAATAATTAAAACTTCTCTGATGTCAGCTTGTTAAATGTGAATATGTTTCTAGTTTCTTCTCTCCTCTGGGAGAGTAAACTGAATATCTTTGAGTTGTGGACAAAACAAGACATTTGATGATGTCGTCTTGTGCTTTGGGAAAACACTGATCCACATTTTTTCACCATTTTCTGACGTTTTAGAGACCAAACAACTAATTCATTATTCAAGAAATTAATAGACAATGAAAATAACCCTTGTTGCAGCCCTAGCTGTGGACCTCCAGAGTAGCATGTGAATGTACTGAGGGAGCTAGTTTGTTTAGATAGCCAGATTCTTGCAGATTCAGGCCTGTGTAAACTTCTTCAGGAGATATTTCCCAGTGGGAAGCCACGTTGCAAATAATATTAACACCTTATTACATAATTTAGTGGTTCCCAACACACAAGTGCAGAGTGGTGACCCCAATCTAGGCACACAATTACCATCCCATCACGAAAAGGAAGCCATGATTAAAGTGCATCATATTGGCCCTCATGGGAACCAGGTTTGGCAGGAACACCAGTGCCCTGAACTGTTATTAAAGCCAAATATATATATATATATATATATATATATATATATATATATATATATATATATATATATATATATATATATATTTTATCTATCGATCTATCTATCTGGTTACTTAAGACAGATAATATGTTTGTGCAAAGCCTGAAAGCTTGCCTGTGTGGATGGGTTGTTGCTTGGACATTATGAGGTATAATGCGAAGCAATAGCTCATTGATGCCTTTTGGACCCGCAAAAAAAGAGAACCCATCACAGTATAAAGTCATCGCCGTTCACTCCAGCTCATAAATTGATGTTGGTATTAAAACTGTAGGGGATGGGAAGTCACCCGTTTACAACGGTGTCCCTCAGGGGCCATAAAGCACTGCTGCCGATATACAGTCTGCTAAATCTCCTGGGACATTTGTGACTGAAGCGTTCTTGGTAGAAACAGGTAGTTTGTGGCTTTAGATGATTGACTTCCACTGCATCATGTCATGCAGACGTTTTTAGTTTTTCTGTAAGATAAGACAAAATGCGATTACATTAGACATCATGATTAGTGCTTGAACAGTCCGTCAATCAGTTAGTCAACTGGCACATAGTAATTTCTAAGAGCATGAATTAAATCATCGTTAATTTAGTCAAGGGGTCCCGGGACAATGACTGACAAAAGTGAACATGAAATAATGCTTATTTTTTGACATTTTCCTCTAATCTGTACTACTTTCTGCATCACTTACGTCTTTAAGCCTCTAATTTTTCCAATTTCAAATGAAACCTAAGTAGGGAAAAAACACAGGATGATGAAGTGCTCAGAGCTCACAGACTCCCAACCTGAAGATTTTGCATCATTATAAAGGTGTCACAAGCTGAAATAGGCTGGCTACCACCAGTTTAAGCCATTTATCAAGCTCAACTCACCGAACATGTTCTTGTTCCAGCTTCCGAAATGTGAGGATTTGCTGCTTTTCCCCGTTATATATCATTTAAAATGGAATATCTTCAACTTTTGGACAAAAACAAGCCATTCAAGCAACCAAGTCATCACCTCATCAGACTAAAGGATTATTTGGTAAATAGAGAGATTAAACATTATTGAAAATAATCATTACTTGCAGAAGAAGACGTGGGATCTGTGTCTGTATCTGCAGCATGATTCACCATCTCTTTACAAAGAAAAGTTCCAGCAGCAAGTGTGTTACTTTGGGTTCAACATTGGGGGGTGGGTGTAACCCCCCTCATCCCCCCTGTAAATTACGCCTATGCTTCCAGGCCTTTGGATACTTCCTGAGGAGGTATTTCCCAGTGGGAAGCAACATCGCAACTAACTCTGTTTAACACATAACTGCATCATTTAGTGGTTCCCAACACGCGAGTGCAGAGTAGTAACAACAATCTTAACACACAATTATCATCCCATCACGAGAAGGAAGCCAAGGTGAAGGGAAATTGGGAATTCAGTTCCTTGTGTGAAATGTGTGAAAACAGTTTTCACCTGCCTAGTTGGGTTTTCTGGTTTCTGATGTGTTTTTTTTAAACGGGATGAGATCAGAGGAGATGGTTGCACGTCATGAGATGAGAGCTGTGTTTGTGCACCAAAGAGAACCATAAGAAGGGATGACATGATTCACTCAGGAGCACAAATATATACCTCATGGTGGCACTAGAGGAAAAGTCAGGAGTTCACCTAAGTCATTAGGATTTATTCTGTGGGGATATTTCAGTCTAGACCAAAGTAGTGGACATATTGACCGTTCTCCATTGACTTGTATTGTGTGAAGGTGCCTCCTTGTTTATTTCGTCTGCTAGCAAACAACAGAAAAATGCCTAAAAGCTGCTGTGTGGTGATATTCACTACCAACAGGGTAAATAATCCATGCCCTTTAACAAACCATCTGGTGCTACAGGTTAGTTTTTCCCAGCCTCGTGTAAAACGGTATCACAAAAACAAATATCAGGTTTAATGTTTCTGTCCAAAGCCATATCTAACTGCAGCTGAGCGGACTCAAAAAGGTGCTTACTGTATGTAAATTATGAATGGCATCACACCAAAAACACCAACATCAATTCCATACTGAGATCCACTTTTTAATTCTGACAGGCCGCTTTGAAGCCAGGAAACAGAACTGTTGGTTTCTACTTTCAGCCTTTTATCAGTTTCTGTTTTCCTTTCATATCAGCGAGATACAGAGAAGAGAAGTTTGTCAGTTTGAGATGAGGAAAATCAAAAAGGTCTGAAACGATTTGAGCAGTGCAGGTATTCTTTTAGCTCTGTACCAGTCATATATATCGTCATCACACGGTGTTTAATATCCCTCTGGTGAGACTTAAAGATAACCGGTCATGTTATATTGAATGTTTTCAGTATAATTACTGATCAGTCTGTTACAGTCCAAGTTTTATCCACCCTAGTCGTTGACATGTTTAATGGCAGAGAGTTTTTGCACCAGTGGTTCAGACCATCTTTAATGTGAAATAAGTCAATAAATACCGGACACACAAGCACGCACTCACCCTCCCAGCACACATCTTAACTGCTGATTGTGCTCACTGTCAGCAGAAAGCGGGAGCAGCTTTTGGCCAGATTTATATTTTGTGCAGACGGGGAGCTTTAGGCGAAGAGCGGCTGATTGGCAGCTGCATTAAAGGCCGGTTGGAATCTAATTAGGGCTCTGTATCTGAGAGCGATTGTGTACACCGCATACAGCAGATGTATGATGTATTCAGACTACTTAAATAATGGAAAAGGAACTCTGCTGTGGTGGATTAATGTACTTGAATGTATATCTTAGTAGTGGCACTCTCCAGGGATCCGTTATAAAACTGTGCTGTGCCCAGCCTATAGCACTAAAACATTTCACGTCGTACATACTTACTACTTACGTACTATGATTTCCCCTTTCGTACACATACGATGTCAGAAGAATAAAGAGCATTTGTGATGTTTTATAGATATACTACATAGACATTGCAGGATTAACCTGTTTTGGGGGCCCTGGAGGGAAAAAACTTATCCATTGACTCCCATTCTTCCCACTGTTTATGTAGATTGTCACCTGTAATCTAGGATCTAGGAAAGCCCAAGGGATTTCCTAATCTTTTACACATTCCACTACATTCATACAATACTGTACACAATATAGGATTATGTAAATGTGGCCCTTTCAAAAAAACATTTACAGATTTGTTTTTTTACACATTTAGGCTATAGTGATGGTAAGTGATGTTGTAATTTTGCAAACCCCGTACCCATCGAGCACAGACCGCAGACTACACATTTAGTTTGTGGTCATTTGATGAAATGCAAGTTTATTTAGGTTAATGCACCATAAGCACAACATATCGGAAATAATATAATGCTGTGCCCCATGCAACACATGGTGGCCCATGCAACACATGGGGCACAGCTCAACAGCTCTCTGCTTTCTACTTTCTACTTGTACCCATATATGGTGTTTAGTTTCCTTGTCAGCGCTCACGAGGTATTTCAGCAAGGGCGTAGGTTTGGTTATAAAATTCCCTCATACAAAACTGCTCAGTTAGTAAACCACTCAAAACATTGAAAAACACCTAAAGTATAAAAAAGTGACAAAGTGGACTTAATATCCCAAACCCAATCATATTTTTTTGAGGGGGGCTAATCTACCTCTTCTAAAAAGAAGAAATCTACGCCTATGTAATTTCGGAAGGTTGTATGATCATGACGAATTCAGAATACGCTTGAACGTCCGGGTAAACCACCTATTGTTTTCCATCCCCCCCTCCCCATGTCACCATCTGTCAGTCACTCTTTAGTGATCGACCGTTCCCTCGCGGCCCCCCTGTTCTCCGCCTGCTGGTCTGAATCTGATCAACACGGTCACTTGCTGGGTGTTTTTCTGGGTGGGCTACCTGAAAGCCTCTCCACCTCCGCCATTTGCATGACTCATAGGTGGCCTTCATCTTCCTCTGCCACTTGTCACCGTTTCATATTTCACCGTGGGTGATCAGTGCACATTCAGCCCTAGCGCGCCCACATAAAGGACCTCGTTAAGCTCTTAGAAATTGTTCATTTTTTCTGCCAAATGACCGTATTCTGACAGATTATTTCCTTTAACGTCTCTTCCGGTTGTGTTTTGATGTAATGGGCTGTAAGGGTCAGACACTGGAGCATCAGAGACAAAGAGGGATTCAAAGTGTGACACTGTGGCTCCTCCATGTGGCACAACAGTACACAAACAACGTTTCCCACCACAGAAACCTACTTGGGATACAGAAGGGAAACTGTAATGTAATGATTATGAACATTCCCCTAAATCATATGTCAAAACTGGAAAATGCAAAATTCCAATTGCTGTCATTCCTCCAGAAACGTATAAAGGAATGTCTCAGCTGATAAATTACAGTGATCAAATGTTATTTTTGTGCACCTTTCCCTCTTCAAATACAATACTGTAAGATAGTTTGTATATACAGTATGTAACCGCTGTTAGTTCTTAAAAGCTTGATTCATAAGAAAAACGACTAAAAAGGTGGTTGAACTAAAATGTAAAGGAAAAGAATGCTTACCACTCCTCGTTGATGCCAGGAGTAAATTAACTCTGCTTTCAGTCAGTGAAGGATCTGATTGTAGCCTGGTTGACACCAGACCCTTCTTAGTTGTAACTGAGAGTGGGTCTGAGCGAAGGTTCATTCACAGCCCATTTCCAAAGGGGCATCACCAACGGACGCCGCTCAAATGCCTCTGGGCGCAATTGGACAGTCCTTCAACCAATCAGACCAACGATCCGGGTGACGTAGCAGCGACAGCGGCATCAACGGGTTGCTGCGCTTCGGTGGCCGTCATGTTGAATGTAAACAAAAAGCTGCTCGCCGTCGCTGCGCTAATCGTCATCGTGTAAAGCCCCCCTCAACGGTTGTGATCGGTGCCTCGATTTGGAAAAATTGGAAATGGGCTTGAATGGGCTCTTGGCCAGTCTGACTTGCGGAGCAAATCTCAAATTTGCTGGAAGTTCGTCAGGGTATTCCCAGGCTAATCAGTTTGTTATAGCATAAAACCGTTCAGGTGTCGTTGACTTATTTGTATATCTAATATGGACTTTTAAATGGGGAAAATGAAAGTAAGTGCCAGGATATTTAGACTGAGGTAACTATCAAATAGTTAACAGTAAAGTAAAGGCATCATTATTTTATGACTCTGCTCCTTGTATTTAATACTGATGAGGCTTAATGTCTCTCTAATCATTCTGTATTGAGGAGGGAAAGGATGAGATTAATGCTGGGTGTCTGCAGCCGCTGTCTCCTCCTCCCTGTTCCCTCATGCTGGGCTGTTGGGGTCATTACAGGGACGCAGTTACCAGTCGATCAGTGGAAGGGTGTCGTCTATATGAAAATGACTAGACATCTCACTCTGCCTTGAGAGGCTGGGGACAGTACAGCTGTAATATAGACTGAGGGGGAGGTGAAGCAGGGAGGCAGTTGGATAAAGGAAAGTTTATGGAAACCAGAAAATGGATCTTATCCCAAAGTGAAACTCTTTTTCATCTTGTTGTACTTAGATTCTCTAAAACAGGTTTTCATTTTTATTTATTTTATTTATAAAGGACAACGCACATTAATCGACATTTCAGTCAGACAACTCACGACTCTGACTTCATCTCTCCCCTCAGACTGGGTTCACATGACCTATTGGGGAGTGATTCCCCATTGGCCGGAGCCTGCAGGTGGATGCTGGGGTGGGGCTTACAGAGCAGGCAGCAATACGGGTGAAGGGCAGCAGCCTCATTGACCAGCAGAGATGGGGAAACTTTGCAGCTTAAATAGACCGCCAAATGGATTGAGTCTGTTTGGTAAATGATACGGAGAGTGAAACATGTCATGTGTATACAACGGTGCAGCTCGAGTTGACCGCCTGAACTAGCTCGCAGGCGTCGCACCATTTCTGTAAATGGGCCAGTGTTAGCCAGATGGCTGATGTTCAACTGTAGTCCTTTGGCCAGATGTTTTGAGACCAGAGCGACAGAAAACAGCCATTAGTATGGGTTAAAATGTACAGGCAGAAGTCAATAAGACACCATAAAGACGGCTAGAGCAACAAGAAGCCATGCAGGGCGACAGGAAGCAGCAAGACATTAGTACAGTTACACATCAACAGTATCCACATTCAATACAGGAAGCCATGCAAGCAACAAAACGCAGCCAAGCAACACAAATTAGAGCCATCTTCTTGAACCATGCAGCCATGCAAAGCAGTAATGAGCAATGACACAAAAAAATGAAATATAATACATGATGGCGATCTTTAATACGATATTATACATGGGTAAAATGGTGAAACAGAAAAAATATAAATCAATCTTAATACAATGATAACAAAAAAAGCTAAAAAAAAAAAAAAAAAAAAAAAAAAAAAAAAAAAAAAAAAAAAAAAAAAAAAAAAAAAAAAAAAAAAAAAAATTTCCTATGAATATTAATGTCAGACTGTGAGGAGATTGAGTTTAGTTCGGTAAAAGAAACAAAAACTTTTAAAGAGCTTTATTGTCCTTGTGTCAGATTCATTACAATGTTAACAGATCAAACAGTTATGAGTCATTTGGTTAACAAACTAACCCATAATGAACTCTCCTTTTTTAAAGTATTATAATCTTAAAATAAGTGAAACCACACTCTGGAAGATTATTACAACCAAGCGAATAACATCATCAAAGCCACTACAGAGAACTGAGCACCTGAGCCGGTTAATGCTGTTCTCTACGCATTATAGTGTATGAGACCGACATTATAAGCCCTTTGAAAACAGTGATATTTTATGTCCCCCACATCTATATCTACAGATGATCTTTTAATTAAACTTCTCCCACCACCATTCACAATATCAATTATCGATATAGCTTTTTATGTCCCTTCAACATGCCATATGAAGAAAAAATGATTTTACTGAACGTGCTTTAGCTGCATTATATTTGAGGATAAAGGCACCATCTGTGATCTGAATTTAAACAGAAGGATACTGTAGACCAGTGTTGTAGTACTCAAGATCGGTCTTGCTCTCGAGACCACTTTTTGAAGGTGTCATCTCCGAATTGTCTTGTTTTGAGCTCGGATAGTCTATGTCCACGACGTTCCACTTCTGGGATTGGTCAGGTGCCACTGGAAATTCTGCCGGATGTCACTCTTTTCGGCCAGATGTCCCTCACTTTCCTCTTTCTTTGTGTTGGCGTACCGGTGGATCTATGAGGACTATGGTTAACTGCTCCTCAGATCTCTGCAGGGTAAATCCAGACAGCTAGCTAGACTATCTGTCCAATCTGAGTTTTCTGTTGCACGACTAAAACTACTTTTGAACGTACACACGTTCCACCAAAACGTGTTCCTTCCAGAGACTATTTAGCAGAGGCACCGATGCTCCGTCTGGCGCTTAGCGCTGTCCCAAGACAATTGTGATTGGTTCAAAGAAATGCCAATAAACCAGAGCACGTTTTCCTTCCATCCCGGAATGCTGTGTGAACTGGCCAGACCTTCCTCCGCAGTGTTGTGGAGGAAGGTCTGGCAATGCAAGACTAGGGCTCGGATAAAAAAGAACTCAGGATTTTATTTCAAGACCGGTCAAGATCTCAACTGCAGGGATATCACTATATAGCCTGTGCATTGTCTGATTTATGTGTTAACATCATTACTGTGATTGGATGTAAAACTGCCTGCTTCAAATGTAACCAATAACTTGACTCATTTCTAATTTGAAATGTGTTAATGTTAACCCGCTTTCCCCGTTCCGCTTAACACACACTCCCGAGAAAGAGAATGCGGGAGACCGAAGAAGAAGAAGAAGCTCTGGCTACCTTTATTTGTTTTCTGTGGGTGTTTTTTTTTTTATGGGAATGCAGATCTTTCAGATCAGTTTGAGGAGTGCCTATGGTTAGCATTTCCAAATCCACAGCAATTTGACTTTCAAAGCACAATTTGTCTGCTTTTTATATGTCATGTTCGTGGTGTATGATGGCCGATTTAGTTTAAAATGGCAGAGTCCATTCATGAAAAGCCATTAAAATACTGTCCATCATTGGCTGAAGTCATTCAAAGCCTCAATTGTGGGGCGTTTGATTCACCCAATTTACACTAAGGAATTTAGTTTGTGGTGCTCAAAGGGCTTTCGAGATGATCTAGAGTAATCGGGACATAGTTCATAGGAAGATATGTTACTGTTGAATGTTTTAAAAGTCATTTTACAGTGATTTGCGAGCCACAAACGGAAATTAAATTCCATCCTCATTTGATGTCATTTTTGCTCCGAGAAAGTAGAAGTGGCCCCTAAACTCTTACACTTTTGTGACACTCTACTCTCAAATCTTGTATTTTCAACCCTATCACAACAATAAGTAAAGTAAAATGTATTTATACAGCACATGTTATGGTGTCATGCAGTGTGGGACTCACACTGGTCTGATCGATCTTGAACCGGTCTCAACCCCTCAAAGTCTTGGTCTTGTCTCGGTCTTGATACACTCTGTTCTTGGTGATGACTTGGTCTCGGTTTAGGTGGTCTTGACTACAACACTGGGATAGACCCATAAACAAATAAAGGAACGGAACCTTCGTCAGGTCTTCAAAACAATGGACCAACACTGAAAAAGACATAATCTACATCATGAACATTTACATTTTTAAGTAATGCTGTTAAAGATCAGTTTCCATTAGAAATGTGTGAATACACAGCAGCAAAACTATCTAAAGTTAAGATTTACATAGTATTTATGACAGTGTTTTTAAAGGAGCCATGCTCGTAATTTCGTTCATGCTATACACATTTCTGTGTTTCGCTGAATGACGATAAAAGGAACGTTGAAATACCGGTTATCAAAAACAAACCATGCTGGTGTTCCATCTTTATCTTTGCTGTTGTGTTTGTGAAGATATCTGTGATTTATATAGCTAGAAATAATTACCGATAGGCCTTTCATTAGTTTGTTGTTTAGGCAGACACGTGTTATAATGAATGCATGAATTTGTTTAATTTATTTCCTAATTAGCACCTCTGGTTATGCTTAATATGTGATGTGATTACAGCACAGCGTCAACTTAAGTCCCTCATTGAAATTCATATCTCGCCACAGCATTTGTTAACTTAAGTCCCTCATTTAAATTCATATCTCGCCACCACCAGTTTGTTCTCTTCATCTCGTCTTTAGCCTTTAAACAGAACTGGTGTCAGTTGGACCAGCCAGGCACACATGACAGTGCGTAGGCTGCTTACTTTCTCTGCAAAACAACCCAGCCACGGTCATTAACACCTCAGCGCTGTCTGGCACTCTGAGAAGGTTGTTTCACAATTATTCGACACCGTGGGAATCTTCAAACACTTTCAGTTACATAAGTGAACCTGAGGACCGAGTGGGGTTCACAACACTCTGCCTTTTGTGTTTGTGCGTGTCTAGTGTCAAGGTGATGCTAGATGTGGATGAGTGGTTCCACTAGTTGGATGGAGAGGAGATGTCCTGTACCTTAATTCAAACACTTAGAGGACTCTGTGGGCTGAGTCGTTGGAGTGGAAGGTGAAATGGGTCTAAAAGTCAGATGCAGCCGAAGGGGGAGCAAGTTAATTTTGGAGAGGCAGGAGCTGTCATTCAGCTACAGGAAATACTGACACCAGTCACCGTTGTCAAATCATAAGTCTTGCATTGCCAGACCTATCTCCACAGCGCTATGGACTAAAGTCTAGTTACACCACAGATACATTCTGGGATACAATTAGCATTTCTTTAAACCAATCACAAACATCTTGGGTGGCGCTAAGCTTCAGTCGCAGCGACGGTGGCTCTGCAAAATGGTCTCGGGAAGGAACTTGTTTTGGTGGAACATTTGCACCCCGCAAAAGAAAACTCCACATACAATATTAAATTAACTGTTGACACAATACAGTAAGGTGAGCTATTTAAATTAGCTGATACATGGTTAAACCTCATTTGATCTTACCAGTGTATCGCATGTGTATTTTGTCCATAGCAAATCCCTGCCAATAGGTCCCAAACTTCCCAGTTAGAGAGGAAATGCCGTAAACATATTCTTTGTAAATCTTAACAAACATAGCCCAAAAGAACCAAGCAGGCCTGCCTTGGTACACGATCCAAAACTTCTGGAAGGAAAGGATTTTGAGAACGGCAACACACAGAAAGCGGACATCCTGCGTGTGAGCCACGTGCGGGATGTTGGCTGGCCTCGTCCTGGAAATGTACTTATTTTGATCCAAACTATTACATAGTAGACACATCTTTGATCAGACTTCTTTTGTTCTAATTGATGGTTTTCAGGTCTGATGTGCTGTGGCATTTTCCAAATGCACAGCAATTTGACTTTCAAAGCACCATTTGTCTGATTGTATATGTCATGTTTGTGGTGTGTGATGCCTGATTTAGTTTAAAATGGCAGAGTCCATTCATGAAAAGCCATTAAAATACTGTCAATCATCGGCTGACGTCATTCAAAGCCTCAATTGTGGGGGGTTTGATTCACCCAATTTACACTATGGGATTTAGTTTGTGGTGCTCAAAGGTCTTCGAGATGATCTAGAGTAATCGGGACATAGTTCATAGGAAGATATGTTACTGTTGAATGTTTTAAAAGTCATTTTACAGTGATTTGCGAGCCACAAACGGAAATTAAATTCCATCCTCATTTTATGTCATTTTTGCTCCGAGAAAGTAGAAGTGGCCCCTAAACTCTTACACTTTTGTGACACTCTACTCTCAAATCTTGTATTTTCAATCCTATCCAAATAGGAGGTAAAGTAAAATGTATTTATACAGCACTTATTACGGACAGACACAAAGTATTTCGCAGGTCAAATAAATAATACATTTGAAACCCATCGTTTCCCAATAAAAACCACAATGAATTACAATAAATAACAAAGGCAGGGAACATTAACTTAGTACTACAATCAACAATGTGGCTAATTGAACGCTCGACTAAAAAGATGTGTCTTTAGCTGCTTTAAAAATAATAGACTGAGGACAAAGCGTTCCTCAGTCTAGGTGCAACTCTTTCAAACATTCAGGTTCAGATGTAAAAGCTTGTGCATGGAATATATGATGTAACGGTTGAGCCTATCTTTCAGTTTTGGAGCAATAGGTATGAGTTACAAGGGAATTCTTTCAGTCTGGAATAGAGGATTTTCAATCCTGTACAAGACAATAATTCAATAAGTTTCTCTGAATGTAAACCGTGAGATAATGTCCAAATGAGGACACACCACCATGTTTTTCTCATGCCATCCTTTTTTTTCCGTTTCTCTCTTCAGTATGTGGAGGCCATCAGCAATAAGCAGAGCGAGCTGGACAACTACATCGCTGAAGGCTACAAGAACGCTCTGTCTGAGGAGAGGAGGAGGTACTGCTTCCTGGTGGACCGCCAGTGTGCCGTAGCCAAGAACGGCAGCGCCTACCACGGCAAGGTGAGCGGGAACGGCTTCGGCCTACAGCCTTCCTCTACTTCTTCATTTGTTGGTGATGTCATGGCAAAGTTTCATACAACTTTTAATTCCCATTCACACTTCTTGAAAATATCCAACACAGCTGATTGAGATTCCCTAATCTGACCTACACATTTCTCAATTTTCAGACTCATTCATACTCCTTTAGCTGCTTCTTCATCCAATTTGAAGCCAGCAATCCCGTTGAGCATCAGCTTTTAAAAAAACCTATATCTTTAAAAAAAATATGGTATCATTATATTCCACATCTTTTCACTTTCACTTATTCAACTATTCCTACTTCTCCTTACGCATTCAAGCCAGCAATCCAGTGTAGGGTCAGCCTTTCAACAGACAGCATTCACACCACAGCATTCACACCGCATCATTAAGGCATCTTAAATAATTGCTCTCTTTGTGAGATTGCACGAAGTCTTGAAATCATTTTATTTTAAGATCTGAAAATAAGGCTGCTTGTTTATACTGTTGTGGCTCTGTGAAATTTTCTAAGGATGTTTAGAATAGTTGAAAGTTTGTGTTTCTTTGCCAAGCGCAGTTAAATTCTGCATTTATTCATCCATTTCATTTAGGAAAAGGTTTTCTGCTTTTCACATGCATCAGTGCAGCTGGGAGATCGCTCGTCAGGAGTTTTATTTTATCCAAGAAACTGATAAGAAATCATGTCCTACCCTACTCTCAACCCTTCACTCTGGGGAAATGTGGAGTGGTAAAGAGAAGCGAGGGAGATGGAGGGTGAGTGGGTGAGGAGGAGGAGGGTGAAGTGGGGAGGCAGCGGGAGACAAAATGGCCTACTTCTGCAGGAACACTCGGTTCACTCACTGTGTGTGGGTGTGAACGTGTCTGAATGAGTGATTGATAGACAGAGGGAGGAAGCACAAACCATAACACAAACTGCTGATCCAATGATGCATAAACAAAAGTAAAAAATACATTTTAACTGGTCTTAAACTCAGTTGCAAAGTACCTTTTGGCTCTTGAATATATATATATCAGCAGATAAATTGATTTGTCGATAGACAGGAAAATAACTGGCAGTAATTTTGATAACTGATTATATGTGCTACAGTTTTTCTCTGGTTCCAGCTTCTCCAATGTGAAGATTTGATGCTTTCTCATATATGATCGTTACCGTAGTGTATTTGAGGTTTGCATTGTTGGTTGTAAAAAAAAAAACAAGGAATTAGAATACTTCACCTTGGGCTGT
Source organism: Perca fluviatilis (assembly GCF_010015445.1). Classification (NCBI taxonomy): domain Eukaryota; kingdom Metazoa; phylum Chordata; class Actinopteri; order Perciformes; family Percidae; genus Perca; species Perca fluviatilis. Next base: position 4,276,511 of record NC_053132.1, read on the forward strand.
GGGAAATGATATATACAGTTTATATAGGCCTACCTGTATATTTTTCACAATATGACATTTTAGAAACTAATCGATTTAATTGAGAAAATAATTGTTAGTTACTTAGTTGATAATGAGAATAATGATTAGTTGCAGCCCTAATCTTAAATAAGAAGGGTTAAATGTGCACAGCTAAGCCATTAATTAAGTGTTCTTCCTGCCTGAGCAAAACGTGCTTGGGTTACATTTTTACTAGGGTGTTGCTGAAGTGATCATAGGGTGTTGTTACATACAATCTCAATGCTCAGGGACCCTTGCTAGGGTGTCACTAGGTTGCCGTAGGTGATTGCTTTGGGTATATACCTAATTTTGTGTGTATATATATATATATATATATATATATATATATATATATATAAAAAAGGGTTAGCTCAAATCAAGCAATCTGATTGGTTCATAACCATGATATAATAACCACATAGAATGGCTATAATTCGATTTCTTTGCACAATAAGTATCACTCCACATCTGAGAAAAACAACAGTAGAAAAACAAACTGATAGCGGGTGCAACAGAGGGCAGCCGTTCATCTGCGCACACACTGCGTGGTATCCCTTTAAATGTATACTATACCACGGCCTGTCGTGAGCTACTGCCTAATTAGATATTAGAAAGTAAGAACCTGCTCTAACGCTACAAGCCCAGTATTAAGTACAGAGTGCATTGAATAATGCTGGTCACCTACTGTCACTCGACATAGTCTATACTAAAGTGTTAGCATAGAGGACTGTAGAAAAAATGATCTGTGAGAAAGACCACTGGTGATTTTGCTATCTTACTGGGTACATTTCCAAACTGGCAAATCTCCCACACACTCACTTTCTGTAAGAGCGAGATTCTTCCTGTGATGTGCGTGGCGAAGCGAGAATGAAGGAAAAAGAAGCACCGTCTGCTAGTTGATTTTATCATCGCACTGGTAAAGGCACCGTCCCACCTACGCTCTACCTGTGCTATTCGAAAGGGCTAGTGACTCATCGTTTCTGCCAGCAGCAAGAAACACTGACAAAGACTTCGTTGCGAACACAGAGAAATACAGGTGGCGACATCCTATTCATCCCATCTCCATTCATCTAGCCTGAAAATGAATGGCCACAAGAATGTTACTGGGACAGGGAAATCATTGGACACCTTAAAGCTATCTCAGTTAGAGCATGAATCCCCAGTGACACGACGCTCGCTGTTGGTATGAATTTGTTTTTGCTGAACTTTTATATTTGTGTATGTGTTTAATTTAACTTAATAACCCACCCACATGCTGACACCTGACACTCCGGCCCACATACACTCCACGGGGCCAGACAACCTTGGAACCTCACCGTGTTTATCCTCCACAGCAGCCTGGTGGAAGTTAAAAGCGTTTGAGCAGCATCTTTCTAATATTCATGGAGTCAGGGCTCCCTCATTTATTCACTGACGAGGACCGCAAATGAGATGTATCTTTATGTAACTGTTCTGCTGTATAATGCATGGAGGAAATGCAACTTCAAGCATCAGCTGAGAGCTTCTCTAATTAGGGCATTCATAAAGAGAATTCATATCTCTCCTCTCTATTCTCATCTCTTGTGGCCTGCGTCTACTGTATGTCCCACCCCTTCTCCCTTTCAGCTATCTTCTCCTCCCGTCATCTATCGAATACCTCTGCTTATGTGAATGATGTGATGCCGTGTTGATGTCCACAGGGAAATTCCATCCCAACATTTACAAAAATCATCATAACCTCCCGATGTTACGCATATGTCCAATCCTGTGTGTTCTGGGCATATCTAAAGGATGTGTTACAAGGCCGTAACTTTGGGTTTTGGGTTAGGAAGGGCTCAGGAAATTTCGGAACGGCAAACCCTTCATTTCCTGCATTCTGGTGAATTTTTCTGCAACAATTTGTGCCTTTTCTTCATCAAGTTATGGTGCCAATGTCTTTATTTATGTAAAGGAAATTATAATAAGTTCCGGAGGTTGGGGTGTTGCACTGGCCAGTTTTCATTTTTGGGGGTGTTGTAACCCCCCACCCCTGTAAATTAAGCCTATGATGTATTAGCATTATGAACAACAGCTGCAAAGAATAATCGATAAGTTGTCAACTATTAAATTAAATTAATATATTAAATTATATAATAATCTGTTTGAGTCATTTTATATTAACAAAAAAAGACAGAATTCTCTGATGTCAGCGTGTTAAATGTGAATATGTTCTAGTTTCTTCTCTCCTCTGTGACAGTAAACTGAATATCTTTGAGTTGTGAACAAAACAAGACATTTGAGGACGTCATCTTGGGCTTTTTGGGAAAACACTGATCCACATTTTTCAAAGTTTTCTGATATTTTAGAGACCAAACAACTAATCCATTCATCCAGAAAAAAAAAAATCAACAGATGATTTGACAAAGAAAATAATCGTTAGTTGCAGCCCTGTTGTGAACATTTTCACTTTTGTATGAACTATTAGCAAACTACTTTCTTTGAAAGAAAAAATCCATGTACAATGTTGTCTTTTAAACAAAAGACTCCATCCCGGTCTTCCTTCTTTCTTCCAGGGGAAGGAGCTTTTATCCCAGAAGATCCCTGTGTGGCAGCAGGCGTGTGCCGAGCCCAACAAACTGCCAGATCGCGCCATGTTCCTGGCCCAGCAGATGAGCAGTGTAACGGGCACCATGGTTCCCGGTGGTCATCATCCAGGCATGTCTATCTCTGAGCCCATCCCTGGTGCTAAACCCCTGCCGGTGCCTCCTGAGCTGGCGGCCCTCAGGGCAGGTGGAGGCATGGGACATCAGGTCGGTTCCTCTATTAAATCGTCATTTAGTCCACCTGAGACCTGTGCACTTTTCAGTATTTATACCCATTTTAAATGATAATATGCTGTTATAGAAACAGCCAAAGTATGTTATTCTTGGTCCACTGCAGTTGGCCGCTAAGTTTGTGTTGCGTTTGTGGATTTTTAATCTTTTTCTAGAGTGCTCCACACACATTGGAACTTGACATAATGCATCCCTTAGCCCTAACATTAGCCTAAACCTGCTTCTGAGCTAAAAACCCAAAACTACGTCTTATCCTCCAAAAAGCCCTCCAAAAAGTGAAGCCAAAATGCCAAACATGTTACTCTCAAGGTCTAAAACTCAGATTGGACCTCTCCAAAGACAGAAGCACAAATGCAAATGTGAGCGATGACCCTTAATAAGGACATGGGATGTGTCGAGGGGTTGTTGCTCCCGGATGTGGCTGCTGCATCATGAGAGCCCTCAACGCATCCTCAGAAAACTCTTGTGAATGCAAATGATCTCGTTAGCGAACCATGCTTATTAGTTTCTTGCACAGAAGAAGCGTAAATTCCTTACATCCTCAGGCTCTTCTACACCCTGCCCCTCCTGCAGGCATGCTTACTGAAAAAAAATGGGGAAAAAAACTTGAAAGATTTGCATGAAAGACTGCCTCAAATTGGCTCAAGCTTTTAATTAAAAACTGTGGTTGCCAATGCTGTGGCGTTTTATGTCCTCAGAATAAACACACATTTTCAAACTCTCTGCGGTCTCCCAGTAGTCATTCCATATGTTTATCTCTAAAGCAACATATACTTTAATGTAGTCTTTTCATTAACCAGCATTTCCTGACCCCGATCCACCCTTCCACCTTGTTCATTATTATTATTAACGAGCTGCTGGCTGTTACATAACAACTTTTGGTTACGTAAAGAGAGACCGATTTAGTGTTTTAATTGTATGTATGAATGTCATCCTCTCGGCAGAGGCTGATGGACGGAGGGATGCCGGTGATGAATGGCACAGGCGGCGCTCACGGAGGGGAGGACTACCAGCAGTGGATGGAGGGCAAGGTGGCCCAGAGCAAGGCCTCACCGCAGACCCAGCGGCACGGAGGGGAGGGCTACTCAAACACCCTGCCTGTGCGCAAGGTCGCCCCGGCCAAGAGCAAGACCACACTGAGTAAGGAGGAGAGACGAGACATTTGGAAAGATGTAGGAAGCATAAATGCCGGCAGCATTTAACCCTCTGAGGTCTATGGGACGATGTTAACCCATCCTTTTAAATTCACCGTGTAAGGGTATCTGCATAGACGTGATCCCCATGTGTTTCATATCAGAATGTTCAGAACAAACTCCGCTTTCTTTAAGTCAGGCCTAAATTTGTCCTAGAGCAATGGGTAAAAAGATAATTTGGCCCCAGAGCTGTAAAGTTGAATTTTTTAGAAGGTGAAAACAAACCTTTACTCATGTGGACGAATTGTGTTTGTGCTTGAAATGAGTTTACCAAAGTCTTAAGCCCGAGACACACCGTGTCCCGTGCCGTTGTCCGTCCGAGGGCCTTCATTTTGGCCCATTTGACATTGTATAATCGGCGGAGGCGGGCACTGCCGGCAGTCGGACTCAAATGACCCATCTGATTGGTAAAGTGCTAACCCGGAAACGAGGAAGCGGGATGAGCGTGACTAGAGTCTCTCAAAACTGACCTTTGTCGATCTGAAATGAAGACTCAGAAGATTCAGCAGCTGCATTAAAATGTTTTCAGAAACACGTTTGGGTGAACTCTTTTAGTATGAGATCGTATTCTGAACGAACCGCCATGACAGTCTGGCTTTGAATTTCCGGAGAAACCAGACCCACGTGACGCGTTGGTCCAATCAGCTGCCGGTTTTCATTTTGGGGCGACATTACAGATTAGCGCCGCCTGCTGTTATGGAGACGTATTACCTCTCGTCTCTTCGGTGTGTTCTGAGGAACTTTTTGGACCAACTCGGGGAGACTGATCAGTCCGACTGGCTTTTTCTGCCGACGGTTGGCCGTCTGGTCGGTGTGTCTGCAGCTTTAGGCTCACAAAAGTAGTGTAATATATAATTAAAATAGTAAAATAAAATGTAAAATAAAATATATACAGTATATATTTGTAAAATCGCTTTTTGAGTAGGAGTCTTATCCGTTGCACCGGCCCGTCCTTCGTCCTCAGAGGGTTTCTCCAAGCAGTTTTGTAGTTAGCTTTAACTTGGCATTCAGTATGCTTTTTATCACAGCAAAAGGATTTCAGTGTATTTCTCAAAAAGTATCATTGCATCTCAAAGGTAAAAGCCACTAAAAGAGCAAATACAATACAATCTGCCTGGATGTCGCACAGAACCTGTGCGGTTTAAATGAGAAACAGGCCAAAGCAAGCGGGAATATAACGAGGTGTGATATTTAAAATGAGAAAGAGAGGTTATGAGTGAAAATAGATATGGGACAGGGACAGGTTTCACATTTGTAATTTCAGAAGAAACTGGAGTATATGGAGGTACAGTATTTACACAGCGTGTGTTCCACCAGTCAGCAGTGTTTATTAGAGAAATTGAGACTGAGTCTTTCTCCTCCCGTTCTCTTCCCCAGCGGAGACTCGGACGCTGCCTCGGTCCAGCTCCATGGCAGCGGGGCTGGAGAGAAACGGGAGAACTCGAGTCCAGGCCATCTTCTCCCATGCAGCCGGCGACAACAGCACCCTGCTCAGCTTCTTTGAGGGCGATGTGATAACCCTGCTGGTCCCCGAGGCCCGTGATGGGTGGCACTACGGAGAGAACGAGAAGACGAGGATGTGAGTGCAACTTGTGTGTTCAACGAAAGATTTTGATTTGCCTTCTCTGAAGATTGTACAGTGTTTTGGTCCGATATTAGGTACATAAAAGTTGTCAATGAGCCCCAAAAGTTACCAATTATTTTTTTATTTGCTAATATCTGCCCGCTCACCTCTTCCAGGCGTGGCTGGTTTCCCTTCTCGTACACGCGGGTGATCTCGGACGGTGACAGCAACTCAATGAGGCAACTTCGGGTACACAAGTAAGTTTGGTTAATTTCTGATTTGATTACTTCACTGAACATGAAATAATTGAATGATGCATAATTTAACTGATATATTTGTTTTGTAGGCATATTTATCATTTTTGTGTTATTTTATTTTATTTGAGGTGAATATTGATCTGATTTTGATGAATGACATTGATTGGCCTGAGAGCTTTTGAGTCGTAATGCCCTTCCACTGAAAACCGAAGATTAAATAACCAATTATGGAAAGCAACAACCCAGTGATGGCTCCCCTGCAGATCTCCTCATACTCCCGAATGGCTCGGGAGTAATTGCAGATATTATTTTTTGGGATTTCTTTATTTAAAAGGGACAACGCACATTAATCAACAGGAGTACAGAGTCCAACATGTAAATGTGCCAGATTTAGCCATACAGGCAAATTTTCATCTGCAGTCCCTATTAGCAGGTTAATGGCTTAAAACAATAGATACGCTACAACAATACAACAAATGGTAACGCTTTACTTGAAGGTATTGACATAATCGTGACATGACACTGTCATAACTATGACATGACACTGTCATGAACGTGTCAAACGTCAAGTCATAAACGTTTAGGACTTCTGTCATTAAGTGTCATTCGGGTTTTTGTCATGACAAGTTGACATTGTTTGGGTTGTCTTTTTGATTAATGTCAAGTTGTCACAATCAAAAGTGACATTACCGGAAGTTGTCTTGGTCATGACAAGTTGACATTACATTTGTTTGGAGTGTCCTTATTAAGACAACTTGACATTAAACAGGATGACATTATGCCAAGTTGTCATGACAAAGACATCTTCTGGTAATGTCATCCTGGTTAATGTCAAGTTGTCATTACAAAGACATCCCAAACAAATGTAATGTCAACTTGTCATGACCAAGACAACTTCTGGCAATGTCACTTTGATTAATGTCAAGCTGTCATAATCAAGACTACCCAAACACTGTCAACTTGTCATGACAAAAACCGAATGACACTTAATGACAGAAGTCATAAACGTTAATGACTTGTTTATAAGGTCTATGACACGTTCATGACAGTGTCATGTCATAGTTATCACAGTGTCATGTCACAATTATGTCGATACCTTCAAGTAAAGTGTTACCCAACAAATACACATAAAACAAGAAAGACATAGGCATTGACAAGTAAACATGACACAACCACTATTCCAGATCATGACAACTGGCAGGTTGATGGCATGAGAAAAACGCAACATACACAGTAGACACAGGTAAAAGTGCATAGACACACATTAGAACGCATCAACAACACATAAGCACACACAGACACACCACTATAGCAATAAAGACAAACCCATTATTCTGTATTATGGCAGCATATTTGATTAGTCAATAACCAATGTTTTATGGATTTGGAGAAGGATTTGATAAATGTCCTTAGTTCTGTGGGTATGGTATTCCATGTTCTATGGGCTGCTCGAAAGGGAAAAAGCTGACTGTCCAAAACGACTTACTTTTTTTTTTTCTCTCGTAGATGCTCTGGTGGATGAAAATGTTTACCGTTTTTTCTAATTGTCTGCACACCTGTGTGTTTGCAGCCTCCACGGGAAGAGCAGCAGCACAGGCAACCTACTAGAGAGAGAAGACATGGCTCTGCCCGTCCCTGATTACGGCCTCCACTCCCGTATGGAGGCACAGAGCGCTGCTGCTCTGCATGGCAGACAACAACAACAACAACGCCCCTACAGCGTTGCGGTGCCAGGCTTCTCACAGGTGGGGGGGCACAAAAACACACACACACACACACACACACACACACACACACACACACACACACACACACTGGCATCAACCCACACACGAGTTCACACATGACACGTGAGCTGAGCTCACATGTGAGCACAAAGTTTGATGGTAGACCTGAGATACACTACAGGAATAGCTTTGCTTTGACAGGCTGTCTCTTCCCTAACCGGCGCTTAGCGTAATCTTGTGCCAAAGCTCGACGAGAACGCCTTGCTACGTTAGCTTATATGGACGCAGAAATCCATTCTCCTTCGCTTCACATGTTCCTGTTTACGGAAGGTCGGCTGTTAGACGTGGCACAGCTCAGATTGGAGGAGTCCACCTCTCCGCCTGGCTGCCTCACTCTCTGAGGAAAGTACTTCTGACAGTTGATAACGGAGTGAGTGTTTGCCCAGCTGACTGAAAGGAAGAGGAGGGAGAGAGGAGGCAGCCGTGTGATGTGGGAGCGGGGGGGGGGGTTAATCTTTCAAAAGGCAAAATCAGAAGTAGACTTATGCAACACTGAACCCTTTTCTATCCGCCCAGCTTCCCTCCTACGCCTCACCTGGAACATTAAACGTGGGCGACGCTTAATTGCACAACAGTCACATAACAACTCAAACTGTTTCTTCCGCCTCACAGCTTTTCGAGATGGAAACGTCTCTGCTGACATTTCTGAGAGCTGTGTTTTGTCGTCGGGGCTTGAACGTGTCTGTAATGCTTCGGTCACCCAGTGAGCACTTATGTGATGATTTCTGGATGAGAAAACATTTGGTTAACAACGGGCTGAACTTGGTTGGAAAGTGACGGTGTTTGTTGAAGGTTACACACTGTCATTTAAATGTTCTTTTAACAGACATTCAAAGATATTTCGACTTCCAAATCACCAAATAATGTGAGTTAATATTTACTGGCTTTACTTTACAGACAATCGATAAGCGCAATGAGGTAATAACGCAGTATTAAAGTCAAATAAACACAAGATAAACACAAGATCTACAATTTCATAGTCATACAGTTTATCAGACTTGATATCCAGCTAAGGCGGCTGTAGGAAGAGAGCCTCGGAGGAGTTACTGCTGAGCTTCACCCGTGTTTATTTGCCGCCATCTGCTGGCTGCTGTGGTCGTTGCAGCGTTCCAGTTCCTCGCGACCGCTTTCAAAACTATTTCTCATGTTGTTCACTAGCAAGGACCACGCCATCAACCGGACACGTTTCGACTATTGAACCCTCGTGTTGTCTTCCCGGCGACCACGCAGCTTTTTGTCATTCTGGGTCAATTTTTTCTCCAATGTTTTGGTCATCTTTTTCGCCACTTTTGTGGCTTTTTTTGACGTTTTTGAGGCTTTTTGTCGCCCTAAGTTTTCAGTCACCTTTTCCAATGTCTTTGTCAGTTTTAGTTTTTAGGTTTTTTTTTACGTTTTTTAAGCTTTTCTTGACTTTTCTTGACTTTTTTCCAAGTTTGTCACTTTTTCTGATGTCTCGGTCGATTTTTTTAAAAAGTTGGTCTTGTTTTTTTCCCCACATTTTTGTCACTTTTTTCAACCTTCTATCATTTTCTTTTTCAAATGCTATAAAATATCCAAATGAATTGAAAGTATTGAACTGATAATGATCAGTTCATTTTACACTAAAGAACGTTGTATGGAACATTCCACCTTATTTATTTTTTTTGGACAATTTGGTTGAAAGAAACCCAAATTTTTGATATAGAGACTTTTTTTGAAAATGGGTTAACTTTGACCCGAGGACAACAGGAGGGATAATAATGACAGACGATTGGAGCGAAGTCGCTTAAAGTCGTCAGTTGACTGCACTGGGGGGGGAGGCTTTGGGAGGGAATCGGCCGTAGATACCTGGGCACAACGGACCCCCCTTAGGACCTCAACCCTCTGAGGACGAAGGACGCACCGGCGCGTCCAAACGATGTTTGACAAAACTCAAACTCAAAAAGCGATATCATAAAATTTAATTTACTATTTTAATCACATACTGTACAACCTAAAGACTTTGGCAAACTCATTTCAAGCACCGAAACAATTCGTACAACACATCATAAGTTAAGGTTTGTTTTCAAAAGAGATTTGAGGAATTTCTAAAAGCCAACATCAGCGTTTCAGCTTTAGCGCCAAATTATCTCTTTACACGTTGCTGTAGAAAATAATGTTATCACTCTACGGAAAGCTGAGTTTGTTCTGAACATTTTGATATGAAACATATGGGGATTAGTAATATGCAAATAGCCTTAAAAAAGGTACATAGGTACAAAGAAGATGTCTGAAAATGCCCTTAGACCTCAGAGGGGAGTAGAAAAGAGAGGAACAGAAAGAGGGTGGGAGGGAGGGGTGCGGAACGCGAGAGGACCGGATTAGGCGGCTATTTATCGGAATACCTGAAGAGGCGTGTTTGAGTCGTGGCCCTGCTCCTGAAAGGATGCTAGGTAGCTTCAAGTTGAGTAAATGGCGAGACTAAATCCCTCCCGTCTTTGTCTTTACAGCAAGGAGTCGAAGAGTACGAGCCCCGCTTCCCCACAAGGTAAGAACCACTTGTTGCAGTAAATATAAATATATATATATACTGTACACTGTATGTATTTCTTTTGATACAAAAATCAGATTACATTTAGTTCCAGTTCAGTCAGTTCAAGCAGAATATCACCCAAATGAAATATGGTGCTTCCACTTTGGTCGCACGCAATTGGAAGTGCTTGTGGGTGGGAAGCCAGTGAGGGATTGGGTCCTTTTTGTCCCGGCGCTGGCGCTGGGACCTTCCCAACGCCTCTCTGAATGAGTTGACTGAACGAGAACGGGCTTGAAACCGTGTTGAAAATGGCCGAAGGTGGAGAGGTAAAGAGAAAGTGGGATTGGGCCGCTCTGTGGCGCGTAGCCTAAAGTCCAGACCCGCAGACACGCAACCAGCAGAACACACAGCAGAACACACCGCATTTTAGTTTGGTGTTGTTTTCTTTGTGCTCCTTTGTGTTTGCATTCTGTTCAGCTTTCACTTGTTTCATAGGATACAATAAGTGACAATATCATGTAGTGTTTATACAGCATGTTGGTAGAAGACGGGCTTTGTGATTGGTCGGCTATGAATGGTGAGAGGTCAACCCACACAGGACCATTAGAAATAATATGTTTTTTAATGGTAGAAATAGATTAAATTATAAGGCATGTTATTGGTTAACTTTGTTTCTATTGTACGCTTTAGTTGATTTAAGTTTTTTTTTTATTAACATTTTTTTTATTCAAGTTTTTTTTTTTTGTTGATTAAGGTTTTAATTAGTTTTTTTGTTCATTAATATCAAAACACTCGTGCTTTGACCTCCCAGCTCCTCCCAATGCCCCCCCCTCCATGCACCATGCAGCTCCAGTAGTGCTTCCACCTGCTCACTGCACCCACCCAAACCCTAACAAGCTCACCCTGCTTCAAACCCTTCTCATTCACGGTTCATTTGATTAAAACCAACCAAGTTACAGGTCGGGTCGAGTCGAGCTTTTAGAGCGTGGGGGGGTTTGGTTTCTAGTGCTGGCGGAGTCAGGCGCCGTGGTCTCTGCCTCTCCATGTGTCCTGCTTGTGTTTGCTGCTGTTTCTCCTGAGCCAGCCCACCTGGAAGCCTCTCCCTCTCTTTGTCCACAGTTCCACAGAGGGCAAATTGATTTCGACAGTGTGAGGACAGACAGACAAACAGGCACAGACTCAGCCAGACGATGCAATAGGACAGGCACCTTGATGCCCCCCCTCAACCAACCCCTGCCCTCACCCTTACCCCTCCTCTCCTGCCTCCCTGCCTCCCTGCCTCCCACTTACAGCAATAAACTCTCCCTGAGCCAATCAATGCAAGGAAGATGCTTTGGTCTGTATCTTTCCCTCCCTCTGATCTCCCTCTTTCCTCCCCCAATCCCTCCCCGTGCTGTCTAACTATCCGGTTGCCTCACCGACTACTGACTCCTTGCGATGCCTCGGTGCCGCGCCGCGCCAAACCAGAACAAAACAGACTCTGTGCCATCCGAATATTGAAAATCAATGTGATGGACATTTTTCTCTGAGGAAAATGTATCTTTTGCTTGTCTTTCATGCATGTACATTTCTTTTACATATCGCTGGGGATTCTATTTCCCCACCAAAAGGAACCAGATTCTCACAAATGTCAGTGCTCTCCATCAGAATGACAATGTAAAGGATATGTAAATCAGGGTGTGTGAAATGAATGATGTTGATCCCAAAGAGGATTTCAATGTTAAAAAAGAAAAAAAAAAAAAAAAAAAAAAACTGGCATTACAATCAATATATTTACTGGGTCTTTCAGTATTCAATAATCATTTTACCTTGTCATGCTGTGAGGTTTTGTATTCCTCTGAGATAAGAGGCCATGTATCACGAATAGTGAACAGCTAATATCAATGTTTTAACTTACGGAGTGGAGACAATGTGACGGGAATGTTGACTGTACATACATAAATGTGCCATACAGAAGTGCTTGTCATAAAGTATCTAGAATCCGTTCATTCAACAACAACAAAAACGCACCTTATTGAAAATAATCGTCTATATTTCTGACTTTCTGTAAACAAACTTACTGTAATAACGTTTCCAGTATCAGCCTTTGGACTTGTTCTCCACCATCTTATGGAGGGACACTGTGCTCTGACACACAAACCCAGGTGCTCGGGGGTCCTTTGGCTATTTATTGTGCGGTGTGAATATCATGCCAAGGCTGAATGGGGTCAACTCTCCCTCGTCCCTGAGCGACATGCGAGGCTCGGAGTTTGGTTCGGAAATCGTGAAAATTGCGACGTTTTTCTTAAACAAAAATGCTGACCATTTGCTTGCATATCATTGTAAATTTGAATATCTTTGAGATTTGGACTGTTGGTCTGCCAAAAAAAAAAAAAATTTAAAAAAAGCAATGAAAAAGCAATTTAGAAGACTTTGGTATTTGGACATGTTTTTACATTTCGCAGAAAAGAAAAAAATAATAGGCTGATAAATTCATTACATTTTTAATAGTTGCTGCCTTAGCTAGGTTACCCATCGTTCATGCAGAAAAGAAAAGACAACTGGAACTGTTGTCTTGGCTTGGAGCACATGATCTTCAAACTCTACTTATAGTACATATTATAGTGCCTCTTACTGTGGATTAAATTACGAATGTGAATGATATATTTTTATGGCAACTTAAAGCTATAGTGCGTAGTTTCTGTCTCCCCCCATGAGGAATTCTAAGTAACGACAACAAAACTGTCAGCGCGTCCACATGATACAAGCCTCCCGTGATCTCGCACCGCCCCCTCATCCACGCAGCTGCTAGTAGCCAAGGAGGACACGGAGGATTAAAAAAACAATGATAATGAGGTCATCATCTTCACTCGAGTTTCTGCCGCCGGACGCCACCAATCTTCTGACCATAGTCCTACTGAGAGATCCAGAGAGAGTTGTGTGGAGCTGATAGTCTTCATTAGCTTTGTAGCAACTCATCTGGCAACCGCTTGAATGTAATGGACGTTCATTAATATCAAAAAGATACGCGCTGAAGCTTTAACACTTCAAATTGTCAGTAGCAAATATGCTGATGAACTTCTGGATCCAGAGATTCAAATGAGGCATCAGCAGCTGAAACGGGGTCTCCGTGAAGGGCCCGTATTTATGGCACTGCCTCTCTGCAGCCTTGATGGGGAGGGGAGTTCATTTGATGTTGAAACCTCATTCAGCCTTCATGTACTGTTGCCTTTTCCAATTTAAAGGCTTGATTTTTTAAAACTCCCAGCGAGTGAAAACACCATGTTTTGAAGATTTAAAGAAGTGTTTGTCTGATTCTCTCTGTGCTAAATAAAGACGCTGGTCTGCCTGTCTGTATGTCGGCCCAGTTAGTGCCTGTCTTTACTAACCACTGTCCCCCTGTCGGCATCTGACGTCCACCAACTAGCCGAGTGGAATTGATCTTCCTCATATTGTTGGCTTCTCAATCTTTTAAAAAATTTTTTTTTTTTTTACAAAAATAATCTCATCCAAGTACTGTCTTTACCAAAGAGTGAAGGTGAAAATTTTGACTGTGCACCTCTCCTATGCCTCCTTCTCTGCAGAAATGTCTGTCTTTACCAAATATTGAATGTGGTCAAGTCTTAAAATAGTTTTTCTCCAAATTAGTGAAAAAGTGAGGAAGAAACTTTCACTTGTTGCCAACAATTGATAAGGTTTTCTCATACCAAGACTCACTTCCCTGATCAGCTGCATCCTACGTTGTAGTTTTCACTTATTTTCAGTGGAACAATTCAAGATGGACTTTTTTGCATTGTAGAAATGTTTCTCTTGCTTCACACTGTATGTCTGCATTTTGCTTTCCTCTCGGTTTGTCTGTTACCTAACACTCGTCTTCCCCCTCAGCTTTGCCAACCCCCCTTTTTTCCCATCTCTGTCTTGATACATTTAGAGACAAAAGTCCAGTGCAAACGACTGGAAGCTGCCAGTGTTTCTTCTTTCTCCACTAAAATAAGCCCAAGGTATGACTGCCATCGCTGCAGAGATAGCACACCAACCACCTGTGACCAAATAAGTCCTACATCAACTGATGTGATGTGATTTTATTTTTTGAGGAGTTTTCTTGTAAAATAATAAAAAAACTACATATATTGTACAGAGGATTTATGCTCATGCATGCTTTGGGGGCACCAAAAAGTTTAACATTGATGACCTCAAATGTATGGTGAATTTCTACTCTAAAAATATGAAATAAATTAATTCAGCTGAACATTTTTGGTTGTTTCTGTTCATTTTGTTTTTTCTTTCTTCTTTCTTTCAAATGGGTTTTCATTGCTTCTTTCATAGCTTGTCAAACTAAAATAAATGTTCACTAATCTACAGTAGTGCATTAATAAAGCAGCTTAACCAGAGTTTTGTTCCAAAAAGGTTTTGTTTGCACCATCGTTCCGTCACATAGTTAGCTGGTGATCATCCTTTTGCTTTTAGTGCATTAACCAGAGGCTCTTCTTGCACATTTGGTGTCACTTCTCATCCTAATATTTCTGGAACTGAGTTTGTTCCCGCCATAACCTCCCACCGGCCATGTTGCATGGACAGTGTGTGTTTAGTGCAAAGTAGTAGTTACGCTGCATCCTAACTTCCCTGACCTGCCACTGCCATACACCCACTGGCCTGCTCTTCCTGCTGCAAAGGTACTGTGTGTGTGTGTGTGTGTGTGTGTGTGTGTGTGTGTGTGTGTGTGTGTGTGTGTGTGTGTGTGTGTGTGTGTGTGTGTGTGTGTGTGTGTGTGTGTGTGTGTGTGTGTGTGTGTGTGTGTGTGTGTGTGTGTGTGTGTGTGTGTTGTGGTTTGTGGTTTGTATGCCTGTCTGTGTGCATATGTTTTATTGTTTACATTTTTACATGTTAACGCACAGCAAGTGTGTGTGTTATGGTTTCTATTTTGTGTAGATTCATATGTGTATATATAGATATTATACATTTTAGATACAACAGTAGAATTAATATAAACAAGCAAGATCAGGAGTGAATTGGACTGGCAGCCTCTTGAGCACAGTTTCTCAAAGTGTGGTCTGTGGGCAAATGGCGGCCATCAGATAGTATGTCGAAAAGCCTCATACTATTTAGTACGTCAAAAAAAGTTATAAAAAGTTGTAGTATAGAATGTCGAAAAAAATCTTAATAAAAGTCGTAGTATAGTTTGTTTAAAAAAACTCATAAACTCATAGTATATTATGTTGAAAAAGTCACAAAGAAGCCATAGTATAGTATGTCGAAAAAAGTCATAGTATAGTATGTTGAAAAAAGACAACAAAAAAAAAGTAATTAGCACAGTGGCCCAATGGTTAGCTCTGTGTCCTCACATCCAGAAAGTACAGGGTTCAAATCCCCATAGTATAGTATGTTGAAAAAAGTTAAAAAAAAAAATCATAGTATACTATGTCGAAATAAGTCATAATATAAAATCATGAACTCATAGTATAGTATGTAGAAAAAGTCACAAAAGCCATAGTATAGTATGTCGAAAAAAGTTACAAAAAGTCATAGTATAGGAAAGCAGCATGGTGGCCCAATGGTTAGCACAGTTTCCTCACATCAAGAAGGTACAGGGTTCGAATCCACATAATATAGTATGTCGAGAAAAGACGTATTATAATACGATAATGTTGAAAAAAGTCGTAAAAGTGGCCCAATAGTTAGCACTGTGGCTTCACAGCAATATAGCAAGTTGAAAAAAGATTTATGGAAGTCTTAGTATAGTAGGTCGAAAAGCGTCATACTATAGTACGTCGAAAAAAGTTATAAAAAGTCATAGTATAGAATGTCGAAGCAAATAATAAAAGTTGTGGAATAGTTTGGCATAGTATACTATGTCACAAAAAGCCAGAGTATAGTTTGTTTAAAAAAACTCATGTATAGTATGTTGAAAAAGTCACAAAAAAGCCATAGTATAGTATGTTGAAAATAGCCATAGTATAGTAAAGCAGCACGGTGGCCCAATAGTTAGCACTGTGGCCTCACATCAAGAAGGTACAGGGTTGGAATCCACATAGTATAGTATGTTGAAAAAAAGTCTTAGTATACTATGTTGAAGAAAGCCATAGTATAGTACATAGCCATAGGATAGTATATCTAAAAAAAGTCATAGTATAGAATGTCAACAAAAGTCACAAAAAAGTCATGTTATAGTATGTCGAAAAAAATTCAATAATAAGTCATAGTATAGTATGTCAAAACAAGTCATTTCCTCACAGCAAGAAGGTACAGGGTTGGAATCCACAAAGTATAGTATCTCAAAAAAAGTCAATAAAAAGTCATATTATAGTACGACGAAAAAAGTAAAGCAGCACGGTGGCCCAATGGTTAGTACTGCGTCCTCACAGCAAGAAGGTACAGGGTTTGAATCCACATAGTATAGTATCTGGAAAAAGTCAGAAAAAGTCATAGTATGTAAAAAAAAAAAAAAAGATCTCAATATAGTATGTCGAAAAAAGTATTAATATAGCAAGTTGAAAAAAGATTTATGAAATTCTTAGTATAGTATGTTGAAAAGCGTCATACTATATAGTACGTCGAAAAAAGTTATAAAAAGTCATAGTATAGAATGTCGAAAAAAATCTCAAAAGTCGTAGCATAGTTTGTTTAAAAAAAATCATGAACTCATAGTATAGTATGTTGAAAAAGTCACAAAAACGTCATAGTATAGTATGTCAAAAAAAGTTACAAAAAGTCATAGGATAGGAAAGCAGCACAGTGGCCCAATGGTTAGCACAGTTTCCTCACATCAAGAAGGTACAGGGTTGGAATCCACAAAGTATAGTATGTCGAAAAAAGTCATAGTATACTATGTTGAAAAAAGCCATAGTATAGTACATAGCCATAGTATAGTATGTCTAAAAAAGTAATAGTATAGTACAACGAAAAAGTAATAAAAGTGTGTTGAAAAAAGTTATAGTACAATGGAAAAAGTAAATCAGCACGGTAGCCCAATGGTTAGTACTGCGTCCTCACAGTAAGAAGGTACTACGTCGAATCCACATAGTATATTATCTTGAAAAAAGTCATAGTATGTCTTAAAAAAGTCTCAGTATAGTATGTTGAAAAAAGTAATAATATAGCAAGTTGAAAAAAAATTTATGATAGTCTTAGTCTAGTAAGTTGAAAAGGGTCATAGCAAAAAGTCATAATATAGTATGTTGAAAAAGTCATAGTATAGTGTGTCGAAAAAAGTAATGTTATAGTATGTCGAAAAAAATTCAATAATAAGCCATAGTATAGTATGTCGAAAAAAGTTACAAAAAGTCATAGTATAGTATGTCTAAAAAAGTCATAGTATAGTATGTCGAAAAAAGTTACAAAAAGTCATAGGATAGAAAAGCAGCATGGTGGCCCAATGGTTAGCACAGTTTCCTCACATCAAGAAGGTACAGGGTTGGAGTACACATAGTATAGTATGTTGAAAAAAGTTATAGTATGATGAAAAAACTAAATAAGCATGATGGCCCAATGGTTAGCACTGCGTTCTCACGGTAAGAAGGTACAAGGTTCGAATCCACAAAGTATAGTATCTTGAAAAAAAGTCAGTATGTCAAAAAAAATGTAAAAAGTCTCAGTATAGTATATCGAAAGAAGTAATAATATAGCAAGTTGAAAAAAGATTTATGATAGTCTAGTATGTTGAAAAGGGTCATAGCAAAAAGTCATAATATAGTATGTTGAAAAAGTCACAAAAAGTCATGGTATAGTTAGTCGAAAAAAGTAATGTTATAGTATGTCGAAAAAGATTCAATAATAAGCCATAGTATAGTATGTCAAAACAAGTCATAGTATAGTATGTTGAAAAAGTCACATAAAAGCCATAGTATAGTATGTTGATTTGCACTGGGTTTGAATCCACATAGTATAGTATGTTGAAAAAAGTCATAGTATAGTATGTCGAAAAAAGTCACAAAACAGTCATAGTATAGTATGTCAAAACAAGTCATAGTATAGTATGTCGAAAAAAAAAAGTAAATCAGCACGGTGGCCCAATGGTTAGTACTGTGGCCTCACAGCAAGAAAGTTCAGGTTTGGAATCCACAAAGTATAGTATGTCAAAAAAAGTCATAAAAAAATCATAGTATAGTATGTTGAAAAAATTCACAAAAAGTCATAGTATAGTATGTCGAAAAAAGTCATAGTATAGTATGTCGAAAAAAGTCACAAAAAGTCATAGTATAGTATGTTGGAAAAAAGTCACAAAAAGTCATAGTATAGTATGTCGAAAAAAAATCACAAAAAAGTCATAGTATAGTATGTCGAAAAAAAGTCACAAAAAGTCATAGTATAGTATGTTGGAAAAAAGTCACAAAAAGTCATAGTATAGTATGGTGGAAAAAAGTCACAAAAAGTCATAGTATAGTATGTCGAAAAAAGTCATAGTATAGTATGTCGAAAAAAGTCACAAAAAAGTCATAGTATAGTATGTCGAAAAAAGTCACAAAAAGTCATAGTATAGTATGTCGAAAAAAGTCATAGTATAGTATGTCGAAAAAAGTCACAAAAAGTCATAGTATAGTAAAGCAGCACGATGGCCCAATAGTTAGCACTGTGGCCTCACAGCAAAAAGGTACAGGGTTGGAATCCAGAAAGTATAGTATGTTGAAAAAAGTCAATAAAAAGTCATATTATAGTATGTCGAAAAAAGTCATAGTATAGCATGTCGAAAAAAGTCACAAAAAGTCATAGTATAGTATGTTGAAAAACGTCAATAAAAAGTCACAGTATAGTATGTCCAAAAAAGTCATAGTATAGTATGTCTAAAAAAGTCACAAAAAGTCATAGTATAGTATGTCCAAAAAAGTCATAGTATAGTATGTCTAAAAAAGTCACAAAAAGTCATAGTATAGTATGTTGAAAAACGTCAATAAAAAGTCATAGTATAGTATGTCCAAAAAAGTCATAGTATAGTATGTTGAAAAACGTCAATAAAAAGTCATAGTATAGTATGTCGAAAAAAGTCATAGTATAGTATAGTATGTCGAAAAAAGTCACAAAAAGTCATAGTATAGTATGTTGAAAAACATCAATAAAAAGTCATAGTATAGTATGTCCAAAAAAGTCATAGTATAGTATGTTGAAAAACATCAATAAAAAGTCATAGTATAGTATGTCGAAAAAAGTCACAAAAAGTCATAGTATAGTAAAGCAGCACAATGGCCCAATGGTTAGCACTGTGGCCTCACAGCAAAAAGGTACAGGGTTGGAATCAACAAAGTATAGTATGTCAAAAAAATTCAATAAAAAGTCATATTATAGTATGTCGAAAAAAGTCATAGTATAGCATGTCGAAAAAAGTCACAAAAAGTCATAGTATAGTATGTTGAAAAACGTCAATAAAAAGTCATAGTATAGTATGTCCAAAAAAGTCAATAAAAAGTCATAGTATAGTATGTCCAAAAAAGTCATAGTATAGTATGTCTAAAAAAGTCACAAAAAGTCATAGTATAGTATGTTAAAAAACGTCAATATAAAGTCATAGTATAGTATGTCGAAAAAAGTCATAGTATAGTATAATATGTCGAAAAAAGTCACAAAAAGTCATAGTATAGTATGTCTAAAAAAGTCACAAAAAAGTCATAGTATAGTATGTTGAAAAACATCAATAAAAAGTCATAGTATAGTATGTCCAAAAAAGTCACAAAAAGTCATAGTATAGTATGTTGAAAGAAGTCATATTATAGTACGACAAAAAAAAAAAAAAATCTGCACGGTGGCCCAATGGTTAGTACTGTGTCCTCACAATAAGAAGGTACAAGGTTCGAATCCACGTAGTATAGTATCTTGAAAAAAGTCAGAAAAAGTCATAGTATGTCAAAAAAAATTCTAAAAGTCTCAGTATAGTATGTCGAAAAAAGTAATAATATAGCAAGTTGAAAAAAGATTTATGAAAGTCTTAGTCTAGTATGTCAAAAAGGGTCATAGCAAAAAGTCATAATATAGTATGTTGAAAAAGTCATAGTATGTCGAAAATAGTCATAGTATATGTTGAAAAAAATTCAATGAAAAGTCATAGTATAGTATGTCAAAACAAGTCATAGTATAATATGTCTAAAAAAGTCATAGTATAGTATGTCTAAAAAAGTCATAGTATAGTATGTCGAAAAACGTCAATAAAAAGTCATAGTATAGTATGTCGAAAAAAGTCACAAAAAAGTCATAGTATAGTATGATGAAAAAGTCATAGTATAGTATGTTGAAAAAGTCATAGTATGTTGAAAAAAGTCATAGTATATGTTGAAAAAAATTCAATGAAAAGTCATAGTATAGTATGTCAAAACAAGTCATAGTATAATATGTTGAAAATAGTCAACAAAAAGTCATAGTATACAATGTCAAAAGAAGTCACAAAAAGTCATAGTATAGTAAAGAAGCACGGTGGCCCAATGGTTAGCACTGTGGCCTCACAGCAAGAAGGTACAGGGTTGGAATCAACAAAGTATAGTATGTCAAAAAAATTCATAGTATAGTATGTCGAAAAAAGTCAATAAAAAGTCATAGTATAGTATGTCGAAAAAAGTCAATAAAAAGTCATAGTATAGTATGTCGAAAAAAATTCAATAATAAGTCATAGTATAGTATGTCGAAAAAAATTCAATAATAAGTCATAGTATAGTAGGTCGAAACAAGTCATAGTATAGTATGTCGAAAAAAATTAATAGTATAGTATGTTGAAATAAATCATAGTATAGTATGTCGAAAAAAGTCACAAAAAAGTCATAGTATAGTATGTCGAAAAAAATTAATAGTATAGTATGTTGAAATAAATCATAGTATAGAATGTTGAAAAAAGTCACAAAAAGTCAGTATAGTATGTCTAAAAAAAGTCATAGTATAGTATGTCGAAAAACGTCAATAAAAAGTCATAGTATAGTATGTCGAAAAAAAGTCATGGTATAGTATGTCGAAAAACGTCAATAAAAAGTCATAGTATAGTATGTCGAAAAACGTCAATAAAAAGTCATAGTATAGTATGTCGAAAAAAGTCACAAAAAAGTCATAGTATAGTATGTCGCGAAAAATTACGTAGTATATTATGTTGAAAAAAGTCACAAAAAGTCATAGTATGAGTATGCGAAAAAGTCATAGTATAAGTATGTCGAGCGATCAATAAAAAGTCATAGTATATATTAATGCGAAAAAGTCATAGTATAGTATGTCGAAAAACGTCAATAAAAAGTCATAGTATAGTATGTCGAAAAAAGTCACAAAAAGTCAGTATAGTATGTCTAAAAAGTCATAGTATAGTATGTCGAAAAACGTCAATAAAAAGTCATAGTATAGTATGTCGAAAAAAGTCACAAAAAAGTCATAGTATAGTATGTCGAAAAAAGTCGTAGTATAGTATGTTGAAAAAAGTCACAAAAAGTCATAGTATAGTATGTCGAAAAAAGTCATAGTATAGTATGTCGAAAAAAGTCATAGTATAGTATGTCGAAAAAAGACACAAAAAAGTCATAGTATAGTATGTCGAAAAAAGTCATAGTATAGTATGTCGAAAAAAGTCACAAAAGTCAGTATAGTATGTCGAAAAAAGTCATAGTATAGTATGTCGAAAAACGTCAATAAAAGTCATAGTATAGTATGTCGAAAAACGTCAATAAAAGTCATAGTATAGTATGTCGAAAAAAATTCAATAATAAGTCATAGTATAGTATGTCAAAACAAGTCATAGTATAGTATGTCGAAAAACGTCAATAAAAAGTCATAGTATAGTATGTTGAAAAAAATTCAATAATAAGTCATAGTATAGTATGTCGAAAAAAAGTCAATAATAAGTCATAGTATAGTATGTCAAAAAAGTCATAGTATAGTATGTCGAAAAAAGTCACAAAAAAGTCATAGTATAGTATGTCGAAAAAAGTCATAGTATAGTATGTCGAAAAAGTCACAAAAAGTCATAGTATAGAATGTTGAAAAAAGTCACAAAAAGTCAGTATAGTATGTCTAAAAAAGTCATAGTATAGTATGTCGAAAAACGTCAATAAAAAGTCATAGTATAGTATGTCGAAAAAAGTCACAAAAAGCCATAGTATAGTATGTCGAAAAAAGTCACAAAAAGTCATAGTATAGTATTGTCGAAAACGTCAATAAAAAGTCATAGTATAGTATTGTCGGAAAAAGTCACAAAAAGTCATAGTATAGTACGACGAAAAAGTCATAGTATTAGTAGTGTTGAAAAAAGACAATCAAAAAAGTCATAGTATAGTATGTCGAAAAAAGTCATAGTATAGTATGTTCGAAAAAGTCACAAAAAGTCAGTATAGTATGTCGCAAAAAAGTCATAGTATAGTATGTCGAAAACGTCAATAAAAAGTCATAGTATAGTATTTGTCGAAAACGTCAATAAAAGTCATAGTATTAGTATGTCGAAAAGCGTCAATAAAAAGTCATAGTATAGTATGTTGAAAAATCATCAATAAGTCATAGTATAGTATGTCTGAAAAAAATATAATAAAATATGTAAGTATAGTATGTCAAAAACGTCATAGTATAGTATGTCGAAAAATCCTGATAGTATAATAGTATGTAAAAAACGTCAATAAAAGTCATAGTATAGTATGTTGAAAAAGTCAATAATAAAGTCATAGTATAGTATGTCGAAAAAATTCAATAATAAGTCATAGTATAGTATGTCAAAAAGTCATAGTATAGTATGTCAAAAAAGTCACAAAAAGTCATAGTATAGTATGTCAAAAAGAGTCAAGAAAAAGTCAGATATAGAATGTTGGAAAAAGTCACAAAAAAAGTTATAGTATGTAGGAAAAAAGTCATAGTATAGTATGTTGAAAAAGTCACAAAAAGTCATAGTATAGTATGTCTAAAAAAGTCATAGTATAGTGTGTCCAAAAAAGTCATAGTATAGTATGTCGAAAAGGTCAATAAAAAGTCATAGTATGTCGAAAAAAGTCATAGTATAGTATGTTGAAAAAAGTCACAAAAAGTCATAGTATAGTATGGCGAAAAAAGTCATAGTATTAGTATATCAAAAAAGTCATAGTATAGTATGTGCGTCACAAAAAGTCTAGTGTATAGTATGTTGAAAAAAGACAAAAAAGTCATAGTATAGTATGTCGAAAAGTCGCAAAAGTCAGTATGTAGTGTTGTAGTATAGTATGTCAAAAAGTCATAGTATTAGTATGTCAAAAACGTCAATAAAAAGTCATAGTATAGTATGTCGAAAAAAGTCATAGGTATAGTATGTCGAAAAACCGTCAATAAAAGTCATAGTATAGTATGTCGAAAAAGTCATAGTATAGTATGTCAAAAAGTCATAGTTAGTATGTCGAAAAACGTCCATAAAAGTCATAGTATAGTATGTCGAAAAAATAGTATAGTATGTCGAAAAACGTCAATAAAAAGACAGTATAGTGTCGAAAAAAGTCACAAAAAGTCATAGTATTTCGAAAAAAGTCATAGTAGTAGTATGTCTAAAAAAAGTCGTATAGATTCCAAAAAAACAAAAACAAATAAGCACGGTGGCGCCAATGGTAGGTAATTCGCGTCTCACACAAGCAAGAAGGTACAAGGTTCGAACCATCGTATAGTATGTCTTGAAAAAAGTCAGAAAAAGTCATAGTATGTCAAAAAAAATTCTAAAAGTCTCAGTATAGTATGTCGAAAAAAGTAATAATATAGCAAGTTGAAAAAAAGATTTATGAAAGTCTTAGTCTAGTATGTCAAAAAGGGTCATAGCAAAAAGTCATAATATAGTATGTTGAAAAAGTCATAGTATGTCGAAAAAAGTCATAGTATATGTTGAAAAAAGTCATGTTATAGTATGTTGAAAAAAATTCAATAAAAAGTCATAGTATAGTATGTCAAAACAAGTCATAGTATAATATGTTGAAAATAGTCAACAAAAAGTCATAGTATACAATGTCAAAAAAAGTCACAGTATAGTAAAGCAGCACGGTGGGCCTATCGGTTAATAAGACCGGGCCTCACAGCAAGAAGGTGCAGGGTTGGAACCACAAAGTATAGTATGTACAAAAAATTCATAGTATAGTATGTCGAAAAAAAGTCAATAAAAAGTCATAGTATAGTATGTCGAAAAACGTCAATAAAAAGTCATAGTATAGTATGTCGAAAAAAGTCAATAAAAAGTCATAGTATAGTATGTCGAAAATCGTCAATAAAAAGTCATAATATAGTATGTCGAAAAAAGTCACAAAAAAGTCATAGTATAGTATGTCGAAAAAAGTCGTAGTATAGTATGTTGAAAAAAGTCACAAAAAGTCATAGTATAGTATGTCGAAAAAAGTCATAGTATAGTATAACGAAAATCGCAATAAAAGTCATGTATAGTATGTCGAAAAAAGTCATAGTATGTCAAAAAAAGTCATAGTATAGTATGTCGAAAATCCGTCAATAAAAGTCATAGTATAGTATGTCGAAAAAGTCATAGTATAGTATGTCGAAAAAGTCATAGTATAGTATGTCGAAAACGTCAATAAAAGTCATAGTATAGTATGTCAAAAAGTCATAGTATAGTATGTCGAAAAAGTCATAGTATAGTATGTCGAAAACGTCAATAAAAAGTCATAGTATTAGTACGTCAAAAAGTCATAGTATAGTATGTCGAAAAAGTCATAGTATAGTATGTCGGACAAAAGTCCACAAAAGTCAGTATAGTATGTCGAAAAAGTCATAGTTAGTATAGTTGTCGAAAAGTCATAGTATAGTATGTCGAAAACGTCAATAAAAAGTCATAGTATTAGTATACCAAAAGTCATAGTATAGTATGTAACGAAAAAGTCATAGTATAGTATGTCGAAAAACGTCAATAAAAAGCATAGTATGTCGAAAAAAGTCATAGTATAGTATGTCGAAAAAAGTCATAGTATAGTATGTCGAAAAACGTCAATAAAAAGTCATAGTATAGTATGTCGAAAAAAGTCATAGTATAGTATGTCGAAAAAAGTCATAGTATAGTATGTCGAAAAACGTCAAAAAAAGTCATAGTATAGTATGTCGAAAAAAGTCATAGTATAGTATGTCGAAAAAAGTCATAGTATAGTATGTCGAAAAAAGTCACAAAAAGTCAGTATAGTATGTCTAAAAAAAGTCATAGTATAGTATGTCGAAAAACGTCAATAAAAAGTCATAGTATAGTATGTCGAAAAAAGTCATAGTATAGTATGTCGAAAAAAGTCACAAAAAAGTCATAGTATAGTATGTCGAAAAAAGTCGTAGTATAGTATGTTGAAAAAAGTCACAAAAAGTCATAGTATAGTATGTCGAAAAAAGTCATAGTATAGTATGTCGAAAAAAGTCATAGTATAGTATGTCGAAAAAAGTCATAGTATAGTATGTCGAAAAAAGACACAAAAAAGTCATAGTATAGTATGTCGAAAAAAGTCATAGTATAGTATGTCGAAAAAAGTCATAGTATAGTATGTCGAAAAAAGTCACAAAAAGTCATAGTATAGTATGTCGAAAAAAGTCACAAAAAGTCATAGTATAGTATGTCGAAAAAAGTCACAAAAAAGTCATAGTATAGTATTGGGAAAAAGTCACAAAAATCATAGTATAGTATGTCACAAAAAAGTCATAGTATAGTATGTTTAAAAAAGTCATAGTATAGTATGTCGAAAAGGTCAATAAAAAGTCATAGTATAGTATGTCGAAAAAAGTCACAAAAAGTCATAGTATAGTATGATGAAAAAAGTCATAGTATAGTATGTTGAAAAGTCATAGTATGTTGAAAAAGTCATAGTATATGTTGAAAAACGTCAATGAAAAGTCATAGTATAGTATGTCAAAACAAGTCATAGTATAATATGTTGAAAATAGTCAACAAAAAGTCATAGTATACAATGTCAAAAGAAGTCACAAAAAGTCATAGTATAGTAAAGCAGCACGGTGGCCCAATGGTTAGCACTGTGGCCTCACAGCAAGAAGGTACAGGGTTGGAATCAACAAAGTATAGTATGTCAAAAAACTTCATAGTATAGTATGTCGAAAAAAGTCAATAAAAAGTCATAGTATAGCATGTCGAAAAAAGTCAATAAAAAGTCATAGTATAGTATGTCGAAAAAAATTCAATAATAAGTCAGCAAAAGGTACAGGGTTGGAATCCAGAAAGTATAGTATGTCGAAAAAAGTCACAAAAAGTCAGTATAGTATGTCTAAAGAAGTCATAGTATAGTATGTCGAAACACGTCAATAAAAAGTCATAGTATAGTATGTCGAAAAAAGTCACAAAAAAGTCATAGTATAGTATGTCGAAAAAAGTCACAAAAAAGTCATAGTATAGTATGTCGAAAAAAGTCATAGTATAGTATGTTGAAAAAAGTCACAAAAAGTCATAGTATAGTATGTCGAAAAAAGTCATAGTATAGTATGTCGAAAAAAGTCATAGTATAGTATGTCGGAAAAAAGTCATAGTATAGTATGTCGAAAAAAGTCAAAAAAAGTCATAGTATAGTATGTCGAAAAAAGTCACAAAAAGTCAGTATGTAGTATTGTAGTATAGCATGTCGAAAAAAGTCATAGTATAGTATGTCGAAAAACGTCAATAAAAAGTCATAGTATAGTATGTCGAAAAAAGTCACAAAAAGTCATAGTATAGTATGTTGAAAAACGTCAATATAAAGTCATAGTATAGTATGTCGAAAAGAGTCATAGTATAGTATGTCGAAAAAAGTCACAAAAAGTCATAGTATAGTATGTTGAAAAACATCAATATAAAGTCATAGTATAGTATGTTGAAAAACATCAATATAAAGTCATAGTATAGTATGTCGAAAAAAGTCACAAAAAGTCATAGTATAGTATGTCTAAAAAAGTCACAAAAAAGTCATAGTATAGTATGTCGAAAAAAGTCATAGTATAGTATGTTGAAAAACATCAATAAAAAGTCATAGTATAGTATGTCTAAAAAAGTCATAGTATAGTACAAAAAAAAAAATAATAATCTGCACAGTGGCCCAATGGTTAGTACTGCGTCCTCACAGTAAGAAGGTACAAGGTTCGAATCCACGTAGTATAGTATCTTGAAAAAAGTCAGAAAAAGTCATAGTATGTCAAAAAAAATTCTAAAAGTCTCAGTATAGTATGTCGAAAAAAGTAATAATATAGCAAGTTGAAAAAAGATTTATGAAAGTCTTAGTCTAGTATGTCAAAAAGGGTCATAGCAAAAAGTCATAATATAGTATGTTGAAAAAGTCATAGTAAAAAAAAAAAAAAAAAAAAAAAAAAAAAAAAAAAAAAAAAATCGAAAAAAAATTGTATATAGTACGTCATAAAGTCATAAAAAAGTCGTAGTATAGTATGTCGAAAAAAATCATGACGTCATAGTATATGGTATGTCATAAAAGTCACAAAATGTCGTAACATATAGTATTGTATGTTGAAAATAGTAAAAAAAAGTCCTAATATATATCGTAAAATGCATAGTATTATATGTCGAAAAAAGTCATTATAAAGTATGTCATAAAAAGTCATATAGTCATAGTATATTATGTCGAAAAAATAAAAAGACGTGATAGTATAATTTATCGAAAAAAAGTAATTATAAAGTCTGCCATGAAAAGTCATATAAAGTCATAGTATAGTATTTCAAAAAACTCATAAAAAGTCATTGCATAGTATGTCACAAAAGTCATAGTATAGTATGTCATAAAAAATCATAATATAATATGTCGAAAACAGTCATAAAAAGTCATAGTACTTCATAAATAGTCATAAAAAGTCATAGTACAGTATGTACAGTAAAAAAAAGAAACTAGAATTTTTCTTTTACAACTGACTTAAATACTAGCCCCAGCAACTGAAAACGTTACTTGAGACCAGTACTTCAGTACATGTATAGTCCCAAAGTTGGATTTCACAGCTGGGAAGGTGGAGGGGTACAGAGGACACCAGACCTCATCCTGCCTGGGACAGGAAACAGTGAGGTTTGAAATGGAGGCTGCCAGTCGTCTCAGTCATGGTCCCACTTGTTGACATTGTAAATCCTCATAGTGCTCCTTTAATATTGATGGTAACTTGTGTAACTAGTTATTAAAGCAACACCAAAGATTCTTTTGTAACTTAAAATAATGTTTCCAAAATCGTTTCAGTGGTTCATCGACCCGTCACAGGGTGAACGAGCACTGCTGCATTCGCTTTGCCGCCCTCTGCTGGCTATAACCGCACTATGCAAGTTTGCCAGATCGGGTAGCGGATCTGTAGTTCCAATGAGACATAAGAAACTACAATGGACAATTTCACTTCCAACCTGTAGGGGGACCGAAGAGGTGCTTTGGTGTTGCTTTAAATATACACTACAGCATGTAAAGCATTGTAAGAACACACTGTATATAGTATTCATACATACCACTGTATTACATAAGAATATAATGTCACTTGGTGTTTGAAAAGATCCTGAATGTTGATACATGGAGGCTGTCTTTGCCTTTCAGTATAGGGCCTGATTACGCCCGCTTTTGAGTGACCAAAACCCATCGTAAGTGACCGACCGCAGGTCTTCAGGGTCTTCATGCAACCACTTCACCTTTCAATTTTCCATTCATCTTCAATGTCATGTTGGCTTATGGTGTCGTTGAGCGGCTTTTGGGTTATTTCCATCGCTGTTATTGTTTTGTGTGTGATGTGACTGCATACTGACCTGTGGGGCATAATGCTCGTACATATCACGAAATGTTTGGCACGTTTCAGCATCATGCTCAACTTTCCCTCTTTTTTTTGCATGGCTCATGGGACTCTTATTTCCTTCACTACTTTTTTCAACTGCACCGTTGCTAAAAGAGCCGTTTCATTCTGTGCCTTCTTTGACTTTTTCTGACATTTGCGTCATGCATGATATGCATTACATTTCTTAAACTTAAAAAAAAAAAAAGAAGAAATAATTTTTTTCACTGTATATTCTTTCTTCCTCCTAGCATTGAGCCACCTTTCGAGCCGGCAGTGGAGGCCCCAGCCAAGCCGCCCCTTTCTGAAGATGAGGATGAAATCGAGGAGGAACTCTCTGATAAAGGTCACTATGACTCCTTGGAGAAGGCCTCGCCTCCCCCCGAGGGAGAACTGAGCTCCCCCTCAGTTTAATCCAGATGCAGGTGGATCCCTGGTGCACAATTGCACCCTCTGCTCTCCGCTGTTAAGCTCTAATTCAACCACAGAATTACAAAAGTGCTACTATACAATAATAAGAGTTATTATGACCAGCAAATTAAGTGCACCACAATACAGTAATTCACATGTACAGTTATGTCTATTAGTTGAGAGATACTGTAATGTAAATAAAAAGCTAGCATTGAAAGCACATTGTAAGACAAATTTAACTTAATTTGCTCTTGATTTTTTTCCCCTTGGAGTTGTATATCTGTAAAGGGATGTGCTCACATTAAGTGACGGACAGCAGTGGAGTGTTTTCACCTTTTCACTTTCATAACATATATAAGAATATATTTTAGCCTGCGTGGCTCACTTGGATTCTTGGTTTATTTAAAAGCCTGAATAAATGGCCTCTTACATAGCATCACTACCCAAAGACTCATGTGGACTCACGGGATCTGCAGGCGGTATGAGAAGTCGCCTGGCAACACCCCTCTGCTTTTAAAATACAGCTTCTTCCCTTCTTCTGCCTTGTCAACAAAAGGGCTTTAATGGCGACAAGCCACACATCTGGTCAGGTGTTTCACCTTTTAGCCTCACCTGTTATTACTGCCTCCTCGCAGGGCAAGCTTACCAACTCGTGTTGGTGCTGCGTTAAACACAGTTACACGCACACCTAGAAAACAGAAGAGAATAGTAATTTGTCTGGACCAAGGCGGATAATCTGAAGTGTGACAAGTCAGATCTTTCAGCAGGTGACGGAAAGAAATACATATGCTGAAACACAGCAGAGAAAATAGACTAGTCAGAAAAATCAACAGTGTCTGTGAAATAAATTTGTGCTGAGTGATAGCATCGAAACTAATAAGCACACTGCTCATAGTACTGTCTATTCAACTAATTGTGTACTGTACTCACAGGAAATCCTATATTCTGTAATATTAGTTATAAGCAGCACTGCTGTAACTATTTGTTGCTGCAGTAATAATGTACTGTAATGGTTCTCAGATTGCATTGATTTGATGTGTGATTACTATTGTCTACAAGCAGTTTGTCATATCTTCTTAAAGCAACATTTTCAACAGAGAAATTAAATAATCACATCAACAAGAAGAACTTTGTGACAGCATATTGTATTTTGTCATGTTTAAGATAACTTTGATGCAGAAAGACGAGCAATCAGGAGTACACTGACACAAGTTGTTATTAGTTAGACTGAGCAAAAGTAACGGTTAAAGCTATAGTGCGTAGTTTCTGTCTCCCCCATGAGGAGGCACGTCCACATGATACAAGCTTTCCGTGACCGTGCACCTAAAGAGAATCTGCACTTTAAATCTTATAGCCTATGTAGCAAAAGCAATACTTTTCTGACGTCTATGGGTTTGAAAAGTTTAAGTCTGTTAACTTCAGACTCACCCATCATGACAGCTGGGTGTGGTTTGTACTTGGGACCACACCTAACTGATATATATGTAGGATTGCAGAATTGTACAATGTGAAGTGCTGTAGGCCTACTGTGCAGGTACCACAGCAATCACTAGATGGCAGTGCAGGCAGAGTTTTCAGCCTAGGTGTAGTTCCTCGTTAAAAAAAAATCAAAAGAAAGGGCATTCAAACTGACAACACTTGTATCAGTGTAACTCTCAAAGTGAAGACGAGATGCGACTGACAGTCAAACCTGTATCATGTGATTTGATGGCAAACAAAGTGTCTGTTTTTCAATTTAATTTTGAGAATAAAGAATCAAGTTTAACCGCATTGTGCCGTTTGCTTGTATGTACTGTAACGTTGGGATCACACTACTGTACATGATGGGTGTGTCTTTCAAGATGGCTGCTGTGAGAGTCACAAATTCTTGCCGTGACTTATTTGGTGACTTGATTGTCATATAGAGGAGAGCAGAAAGGAGGTGCAGGGGGCGACTTCACTGTTCCACCTGACATCGCCAACAATATCATTCCTCTCTTACTTCCCTGCTTACAGTTGTACTTGGTAGAGCGCTTTCTGTGCTTTCCTGTGGGTCACCCAGCATGCCATAGAAGGGTAGGCATAGGCAAGCATAGGCATAAAAAAACAGGCTGTTTTTGTATCTGTTGGGTCAAGCCATTACTGGGCTGACAACATATAGTCTGTTCCCAGCATAAACCTAAGCCCAGAAGATATTTCCACGTTGAATTCTCTATCAGTTTATATTTGTAATTGATTTTCCTTAACCGTCCTGTTGTCCTCGGGTCAAATTTGACCTGTTTTCAAAAAGTTTCTATTTCAGATATTTGGGTTTCTTTCAACTAAATTATCAAAGAAAATAATGTGGATGGTTCCATACAACCATTACTCTTAACATAATAAGAAAATAAATAATCAGTTCACTACTTTCATTGAATTTGGGTGTTTTATTCAATTTTATTAGCCTTACAAGCCAGACCCACATCCAGATGTTGGATCTGGGAACTCACCATTGGGAGGGCTCAATCCGAGGGGCGGGATAAACGGTTGTCTTTCAAATTCCCTCTGCACGCAATAGGATAGCGCTACAACCAACCAGAGCAACGAAGAAGGTAGCGGAGCTAGTTGATAGATTAAACTTTTGCCGTATCAGGTCGGCAAAACTCCGAACACATCTTCCTTTTTTAAGAATGACTTCTGTGCCGTTCTTTGTTCTTTTCTCAAAGAAAAGCTGAACTCCAAGTCTTCCAGAAGACCGCTGTTCTCAGCAGCAGCAGCCATAAGCCCGCCCACTGACTCTATACACGATGTGATTGGCCTGACCAAAGTTTGGGTTTTCCAGCTCGCAAGTCAACGGAGGGTGCCTAGACCCCCATGGCTGCAAAATAAATTTGCTGCCACTAGGGTGCGTCTAGATTTCTAGGCTACAATTTTATAGCATTTGAAAAAATAAGTGACAAAAGAACGTTAAAAAAAATGACAAAATGTCGGAAAAAGTGACAAAAACGCGGGAACAAACAAAAACATTTTAAAAAAAGAGCAGAAAAAAACATTGGAAAAAGGGGGGGGGGCATCAACAAAAACCTCGGGGAAAGCTTCAAAAACGCCGAACAAGTGCAAAACAGCGGGGAAAGCGACAAGTGTTAAAAAAGAACAACAAAATGTTGAAAAAAAGTTTGAATTTAAAATTTGGACCCTGAAGGGGTGGTCGACGATGAGACAACACAAGGGTTAAACCTCCGTGTGGAAAACATTAATACCAGAGTGAATTCTGTTCTCTCCTAATGTGGACAGAATGATCTTTTCTTTTTGAAGAAAATTAGCAAAGGGTCAAAGGATATCTTAAGATGTGTAAAACAGACTTTATTTATATTGATAGAAGGTACAGAAAGTAATGATGTGACCAGGTCAGTGTGGGGGGCACATGTTCCTGACAGTATCGCAAACCAAATCTTCACCTGCACCTCTTTTTAACGGCCAGGCCAAAGCTCTTGTAATGTTCCTCCTCTCGGTCTTCATTTTGGGGTGAAAACAACACCAACTGTTGCCCCTGAACCACAACAACACATCTCTTTGGCAACAATAAAACATAAGAGACATATATTATTATTTATAACCTTCCCATCTGTACAGGTACAGTACATCAATACTCCTAAAAGTATTCTTGTCGAGATACAAAAATATTACGGACAGCAGCCTACGGTAGATGGGTCTATGCTAAACTGTTACAGAATAGTAAAGCCTTGGGAGGCAAACAAACACTTAAAGACAGCTTTGAAACAGCAGCCAAACCAACAGCTCATCAGCCACACCTTCCATTTCACTTCCTTACATTTATACACACAGAAAGCAAAGCATTGTAACATTTCGTGATCATGACATCAGCCCTTGATTGCCTTTCAACCAGCTGACCAGACAAATAAGACTTAAAGCTATAGTGCGTAGTTTCTGTCTCCCCCATGAGGAATTCTAAGTAATGACAACAAAACTGTGGGTGAGTCCACATGATCCAAGCCATCCGTGATCCCGCACCACCCCCTCCCCCCCTCCTCCACGCAGTCGCTTGTAACCAAGGAGGACACGGAGGATTAAAAAAACATGATGGACTCTTCAGAAGAGGTAATTATCTTCGCTTGATTTTTTTGCACGCGAAAGTCTCGACACCATTTTCTGAACATAGCAATACTGAGAAATCCAGAGAGAGTTGTGTGGAGATGATAGTCCTAATTAGCTTTGTAGCAACTCATTTGGCAACGGCTTGAATGTAATGGACGTTCATTAATATCACAAAGTTACGCACTAAAGCTTTAACACTGAATTGATCTGTTCCACCTCAAAGCAACATGGCTCAACAACAAGTTTGTTTTTGAATATTTCCGCTTTCAAGTGCCATTAAATCTCATTCCTGTTTCATATGTAAATAACCCAAATCGTAATCAGTTAGAACAAACATTTTTTTTCTTTTGAATCTGAAAAGGTTCAACAGTTTAGCTTAATACCACAATCATAGTACAAAACCGCTCCAAACAAGCTCAGTGTAGCCAATATACAGCAAGTGAGAGTAACAGTAGTGTCAGGCAGCTGTTCTCATTTCTCTTGTAGGAACAGGCAGAAGCTGAGAAATACTGGATGTAAAATGTGCTGATTTACATACGCATAAGCACGCTTGTTCAGACTGACCTCTGTGCAGACAAAAATAGAATTTAACAGACTTTTTAATATTGTTGTGCGAGTTTGTATTTTGATATATATTGGCCTGTAGGGTTGGGCAATATGATGATATAGACTGACCTTCTATTACTATTATGAATTCTGGCAATATTGGAGTTACGGGATCTTTGCATCAATGTGATGAAGAACCTTCATTTGGCAGGTGTTTAACTTCAAAGTAGACATTTTATTTTTTAACTAACGTTTCAAAGTGAAGATCAGAAAAAAGTACTTTATGACATTACATATACTGTGATGAAGATTGCATCCACATCGCCCAGCCCTACTGGCCCACGTCTTTATTGGAGAACTAGTGTTTTTATGAAGCAGACCAAATCATGAATGGTTGCTGCCAATTTGTTTTGGCAGCAAGAGGAAACATGAAAATGGATTTCCATGACCATGTGTGCCTGTCTCTACTCCAAAACAAAAACAAAAACTGTCCCCTTTTGTTTCGAAGCAATACATTCTTATAGATACTGTTTACTAGATAGTTAAACCATGCATTGCTATATTTGAAAAACCTGTTAAACCTTTAATAAGAGTTAAATCCAAAATGACTTCCTCCACTTCCTGTCACTCTAGTGATAATGTTGTGCCTGATGTTTACAGCAAAGAGTGTTGGGTTGTGATTGGCGGTGCTGGCACTGAATTTGGTTTGGAGAGAATGAGCCACATATTTATGTAAAACAGTGCAGTAGTGGTCCTGATACAAAAGAAATAGTCCAAAATATCACATTGTCCAGGTTCGATCAGCTGTTTCCACAAAAAAACATTTTGTAACCAGACATGACCCATAAAAATACCCTTTGCTTCCTTCTATTACACTAGCATGTCCTTTATCTCAGAATGAACCCAGATGTTAACATCATATTACTTGTGATACCTCAAGGATTCTCGTTGATATTAATTAAGACAAGTAAAGGAGTTTCCTAAAAAGTACAAAGTCTGTGGAGCTGTAAAGTCTTGTTCAAAGTGCTGATCCCTTGTTGAAAATCCGAAAAGTTTAACTCAGCGACCGTTTGCACAACTGTCCTGTTTCTATACATAAGTCCAGGTGGTTCCACACTCTCACGAATGCTTCCCATCATAATTAAGAAGTGAAAGAGGTGGCAAAGGTCTGTCCTTCCATTGTGTCTCTTTGATCCAAAAAATATGCACAATTCAACATACCAGTTTCCCCTGCTTTCATTGATTCTTTACATCATACATACAGCATATATTAATATTGTGGACATTTTATATATTAAACATTCTCTTTTCAGCTTCGGTCAGTAAGACGGACCATTTAAAAGTGTCAACAGACGGTAACAGGCACTGTCTTGTGTTTCTAAAACCTGACGTTTAAAAAATAAGTTAGAAGTCATGCGAGCAGGCCAAGTTGTTGTATGAGAGGCAGTAAATATCCATGGCTCGTTATTCTTTGTCCCCATCCTCGCTGCTTCCTGCAAAACACAAAACATGGCAGAAAAGGATAAATTAACACAATTACTCTTTACGGGCAATTAGGCATCTTGCTCCTCCAAAATGTTGGCAGATTTCTATGAAATTTGGCAAGAAAGTTTATTATCTCATTGGTGTGGGACGTTTGACTGTAAGTCTGTGGCAACACGTGGTAGCCAACAATTGCATCTTTAATGGGCTACTTTCCCAGACCGGGATTAAGTCTAATACACAATTAAAGTAGCCTTTTAACAACCAAAACGTGTCCATACATGATTTGAAATTTGTCTAGATTTACATTAGGGTTACTCCAAGAGTCAAGGCTGAAATTAAACCTTAAGAGGAGCCAAGTTTAAGTAAAAAAGTAAAAATATCTGTTTATATAGGATATTATTATTTTAAGTATTTGAAACAGCAAGCACCAGAAATTACACTAACTTTGATTAAAATATTCTCCCATATCCACAGAAAATCCAGGGGACATTATCAATCTCACAAAACATGTTCCACTGCACCCAGAGGTCAATGCTGTCAGCAAATCATCTCACTAATAAGGGCTAACACAGGTGGTTGAATTTTATCTCATTTATAGTCCAGGACTCCAGAGACAATACATAGGTAGTATACATTTAAGAAG
Organism: Perca fluviatilis; assembly: GCF_010015445.1. NCBI lineage: Eukaryota > Metazoa > Chordata > Actinopteri > Perciformes > Percidae > Perca > Perca fluviatilis. The sequence continues at coordinate 4,312,426 of NC_053132.1, forward strand.
TGTTTTAGAAGGCCAGAATAAACTACTTTAGATTATGTCCTACTCCTGGATAATCCAGCTCAATATGCTTTTGTGTTTTGTGCTCACAGTCTTTTAAGGTGACTAGATATTCAGAAAATAAAAGGTATCACACTCACAAACCATTTTCAAATCTGAACAGCTGTGACGAAAAAAGTGGAAGTTCATCTTATGTGAGAATCACGGCAGTAAATCCCCTAATCAAAAACAAATCACGTCTGTTATGAGGAAAGAGAGTTGTGAGATAGAGGTGACCCACCTCCTGCGGAGTCCATATCAGAGTCAGAGATGTGAGTAATGGAGAAACGGGACACGTTGGAGGGGGAGACAGTAAAGCGGGAGAACTGTAAGGTGGGTTTGGGGTCCGGAGCTGTAGGGATGGAGCGGGCTGGAGGGGAGTCAGACGCCACTGAGGATGTTGGTAGAGGGAGCAGCGGGAAGTCGTCCTCCCACTCATACCCTGCACCTAGGAGCAGATAATTAAATTAAATTAAATTTGATTTATAATGTCTAATCATGACAAACGTTATCTCGAGACACTTTACAGATAGAGTAGGTCTAGACCATACTCTATAATTTACGAAGACCCAAATGAGTTTAACATCAGGAAAGTGTAGGTCATTCAGGCTTTCATGTCCTAAATGCATATTGAAGTTTAACTAACTGATTGGTTTCATCTGGCTTGATCAAATAGATATAATTGGGTATCATCTGCGTAACATTGAAAGTTAATAGTGTTTCCTAATTAAATTGCCTAGAGGAAGCATATACAGTATAAGGTGAATATAATATGCAATAATAAGATATTTAGTTTATATTTTCATTTACGTCTTGATGCTCAAGCAGATTGATCACAGATTCATTTTTACACTATATAACATTTTAACACTATATTTAAATTAATAAATGTATTCTTGTACTTACTCTCTTCTGAGATGTTCCCATCTGAAGAGTCATCAGAGGCATTAAGCCTTTCTTGGGACTTGCTCCATGAACTCCGACCCTCTGCTCCTAAAGGGAAGCCATGCTCAGCCAACTCTTTAGTTGGGCTTTCCTATTGGCAGCAAAGTTAAGTAAAATAAAATGAAAATGATCTTAGACAGAGTTAAGATCAAAGCAAGCTGATAGATACATAGCCCTAGCAGTTCATTGGCTTTTAAGATTGTTAAAGCTCGAGTATTAACAAACTTCCTAATGCAAAATTAGCCTTTATTCTCATCTGATGAATTAAAGTCCTATATTCCCTCCATTTCTTGCTCTGTACTCCACTAACTTCTGAGAAAAAATATCAAGGTTTTAAGCTGCTAGTTCATTAACTACGTTCACCCACTAGCTACTCTGTAACTGTGTCTGCCATTTGCTGTTGGGCAGATGGTGTTCAGTGGGTTTATCGAATCAAATTTAAATTGTTGGCTTTTACTAATTAGAGTGGCCCTGACTGAACCATACAACCAGAAAACCAAAGCAATGAGTTAAGACTAAAAAAGGCTCTGTATAGCTGCATTTGTTGTAATGACCTTCTAACATTAGCAAGCAACATGCTAACTTAATGTTATAATCAAAAATATTGATTAATGCAGGTTTAAATATTATATAAATAATAAAGCCATTTGAATGCCACTCACCTGATCGAACAGATAGACGGTGACATCGTCAAAAAAAGACACAGTCTTTTTCTTGCGTTCAAGCTCCTCGTCTAGGTTGTCCGTTGTAAGCAGCGTTGGCATCTTAAGGAGGCTGCGCAGTTTGTGGGCTTCGCTGTTGTCACTCATCACAATGGGCACTGGGTGGCACTCGTCTTCGCTCTCCTCCCCTCCGCTCTGCTCCTGCACACTGTAGGTTCGCAGCTCCTCATCTGACTCGTCGCTGTCATCAGTGTCGCCGCCCTCCTCATCCGCGTCTTCCCCATCAGCTGGAGACCCTCGGCCCTCTGTTGCAGGGAGCGGAGGGGGAGGGGCAGCTGGAGGTGGAGGAGAGGAAGAAGAAAACCGCCTGATGCTTGCCTGGTGCTGCAAGGCCACCTCGTCTTTGGGTAAAGTGTGCAGGATTTCACTGGAAATCCCTGATGGCTTGTTTTGAATTGTCTTGAGTTCTTGCTCTCCTGTTGTTTCCAAATCTTGAACAGAGTCTTCCGCTTCATCCCCCTCTACCCTGATGTTGGAAGTACAATCTCCATTGAGGGCACCAAGGGCTTCTTCCATGGCCCCCACCACCTCTGCTGCCCAGTTTTCAAAGGATGAGCTCTCCTCCTGAGATGGCCATTCGTCCATTGAAGCAGTGTCAGAGGGCTCCAGAGGTAGCCCCAATGCCTCATGCTGGCCACACGTTTCTGTCAAATATGCAGCCATCTCTGGTGGAGAATAGGATTCTGTTCCTCTTGTTGATATGTGTTTCATTTCAAGTTTTAGATCTTTGTTCACTACAGTGTCATTTAGTTCTTCCTCCTCCTCTTTCTTCCTTTTCTCACCCTTCGTTTCTCCCATGTGCTGTTCCTTTTCAACATTTTCTTCATCTCTTACTCTCTCTGCCAGTTCTTCCTCTTCATCCCTGGACTGCCTTTCATTCTCATAGTCTGAAAAGTAGGCAGAGTCTCTGTATGGAGTCTTATTGCTCAGTGGTAAAAGGATGTGGTTGCCTGTCTGTGAGGCACCTAAAGCCAAGTCTTCACCCAATAATAGTTCACCCTCTGTGGGCACTACTTTATCCTCGACCTCATGCTCCTCCAGCTCCTTGTCCTCCTCCAGGCTTGTATCAAGGGTAGGCTTTCCCAGAGGTTGTTCATGGGGTTCATGAGGCTCTTTGGGTACAAACTCAGGGCTCTCATTATTTTCTGTGTCATAGCCACTGTCCATAGCTTTAGGTGAGCTGGAAGGGTGGGAGGACGCAGGGCTGAAGCCTTCACAAGATCCGGCTGCAGATGGCAGATCCATGGAGTCCATGGAATCAGGAGTTCCTACCTGTTTCTGTAGTGACTTGAAGGCCGGAGAAGCATTCAGCTCACTTGACTCGTCAGCGAAGATGCCTGAGGTGATGTCGGTGATATCATCTGTGATGTCGTCGTCGTCATCGTCGTCGTCGTCGTCACTGCAGTCAAGGATGTCAGCGAGGCTCACACTGGAGCCTCCTCGGTCAACACCGCTGTCGCCAGTGGGGCTCACCTCTGACTGCGGATCTGTGAGGGCCACCATCACATGCATGTTGTCAGCAGGAGGCGGGGTGCTCATAGTCATTGTCAGGGTCACTTCTTGTATTTTGTGATCTGGTAGTTTCTGCGTGATTTCTTTGATTACATGCTCCTTCTTCTCTTTGAAGAGTGCATCATCTGTTGTAAGTTCAACATACTGCTCTCTTCTGTCCTCAGTCTTCATCAAGGCTGGTTTGGCCACAATGGGACCTCCTGGAGCCGGGGATAGATTGATGATCTCGTCATTGCTTGGGATGTCGATGGCCTTGTCGCTGATGTAGCTGCTGTGACCGTAGCTGTGACTGAAGCCGTTGTTTCTGACTTGCAAGCCTGTAAGCGGGTCAACAAAGTGCGAGTGGCAGCACTCTCCAGATGCCGGCACCTGAGTCTCGCCCTCATGGCACAAGTAGATGTAGGCGTTGCAGTTGTCTGAAGGCACCATTGCATGATGTTTACTTAGACTAAGGCAGGCACTTTTATCTTTGGCCTGGTGGGTCTCAAGATAGTCAATAGGTTTGGGCAAAGAGTGGAAGGCCAGGCTATGCTCCTCCGGCCAGGAGTCTTCAATGTCTGTACTTGGCATTGTGTAATGGAAATCAACATAAGCATCTTGTCTGCAGCTGTGGCTAGCCCGTCTGTGGTGACCCACACTGCTGTGGCGGTGTTTTGAAGGCCAAGTGTTGCAGGTGTGTCTCTCCACAAATATGTCCTCGTCTTCTTCCTCCTCTGTATCACTGTCTCTGTGCCCAATGAAGAGTGCCCCCTCTGTCTCCATGTTAATACTCACAGAGTGGCTGCTATGCCTGCTGTGGCTGGGCATAGTCTTTCTCAGGGAGCCCATCATGTCGTAGTAGCCCCCTGTCACGTTCTTTCCTATAATAGAGGTCTGACTTGTGTCCAGGTATGTGTCTCTGTAGGCCTGTAGAGGTGCACTTACGCTTACAGCGGGGGATATACCTAGCGGGTTCTCCAACTCACCCAAGGCCTGGCGCAGGCTCCTTGACCCCCAGCTTTCCTGATGACGCTCACTGGAGGCCTCACCTCCAATTAGATAGTGATCTATTCCCAAAGGGGGCGATTGCTCATAGTAGTAACCCCCATCTCTGTCTTTATAGGACACATAGTGACTAGACTCCCAGGGTGGTAGTGGGCTGTTGTCCAACACTTGCCCTAAAAGGGGCTCCATTGTCAGGGAGATAGCAGGACTTGAGTCATTTGAGTCGTACAAATCTGACTTATGGATGTCTGCTGACCAATAGGGACCCATGTTCTTAGCCTGTGACGGGCAGGCAATGCACTCGCCTGAGTCGGCACTCCCAGTCAGAAAGCTTCCACTGCTGCCCTGGTAGTCTGGGCTGTAGGAACACATGGTATAGTCCGGATCAAGGTTACAGTCTACTGGCTCTTCGATGCGGATGTAGTACTCACTGCTTACTGAGGGGCTGTGTGCACTGAGGACAGGAAGTATGCTTGGAGCATGTAGATGTTTTGATTGGTAGTAAGTAGGAGAAACTCCATGGCTGTGGCTCTCCATGGGGCAGCCTCCCACGAAGCCCCCAGGTGTGTATATTGCTTCCTGAAAATGATGGGTGGTCTGGCCGAGGGTACTAGAGGAGTCCGGGGCTCTAAACGATTGGTCTGCCCTGGCTTGCTCCCACTTGTACTCAAAGTTCAGACCGTGGCTGGTCTCAGTGACTGTGAGTATATCATCCCCGGACTCTGAGTGATAGCCATCACCAGCTGAAAATTGCTCAAGGAGAGGGAAAGAGGATGATGTTGATGAGGAGTGGTCTCGTGACATTGCCGAGGCCCCACGGTGGCTGTTGAATACAGTATTGGTACGAAGGGAGTTCCATCGCCTCTCAAAGTCGTCTTCGGCCTCGCTGGCCCCCTTGGCACACAGGTAGCTGAGCAGCAAGTGGACTTCCTCTGCGGTGGGTCTCTGATCAGGCTGGAGCCAGCAGAACTGCATCACTTCATACCTGAGACAAACAATAAAACAGACACAAGATATGAAAGAGAACATCCCAATTTTCTGGTGCACTACATGTAATGTGCCCAACTCCGGTCAAATAACAAAAAAAAATATTTTCATTGTCGATTATTTTGTCAATCATTTTTTATTTCAGTTTACTGTCACAGAAGAGTAAAGAAACCAGAAAATATGCTTGAATCAGAATTTTTATAAAAGAATTACTCAAACCGATTATTCGGTTATCAAAATAGTTGCCGATTAATTTAATAGTTGACAACTAATCGATTGATTGATTAATCTTTGCGGCTCTAGAATTTATTAGTTAAGTTGTAATAACGTGGATAAAAAAAGCGACAACTGGAAAATAAAAATTTCCCCAATACAGGGAAGCAAAACCAGAAGAATTAGCACAATAATTTGAATCTGCAATAGAGATGAGAATCCACTCATCCTGGAAGGAATGTAATTGTGTTGCTCTGAATATTGTGTTTTGCCGTGTTTATGCTTCTTCTAAAGGACTGTTAAATATTTTAAAGATGTTTCTAAATGTTTTTCTGCTTGTGTCTCACCAGCGCTCTGCCAGCGGCACTTTGAGCAAGGGTTTGGGCAGTCGCAGCTGCTGCTCCCTCAGAGCGTAGGTCAGTACTTGTCTGTCAGAGTAATGTCTGTAGGGCTGGTTCCCAAGCTCAAACAGCTCCCAGATAGTCACTCCCAGAGACCTGAGACAGAGGATAACAGTAATCAGAACAAGTATGTGTCATTTAAACGCCCTCTGTCTTATTGGTATTTGACTTGCTCTTTAACTCTGTCAAGATCTAAGACTGGAATAGATGAGTTCAAATCAAAAGAGTCCCCCATGCCTGCCCTCTGCTCTTGTCATGCTGGTATCAAGAGCTGGAAACTCCACAAAAAAATGAAAAGAATTGAAGACAGTTCCCGAAAAACTATAACATACTCCAGCCTGTGAACACGGACATATAAAGTCAATTATTTTTCATTTTATACCCTGAAACATTTGAAAACCATGCGCTATGCTATGAAATCTCACTTACGTTTTTGTTTTTCAGAACAGGTAACTGTGCATGTATCTTTGTGTGTGTGTCTGGTGCGTGTGTGTGTGTGTGTGTGCGTGCGTGAGTGTGTCTGGTGTGAGTATGTGTCGGGTCTGTGTGTGTGCGTGTGTCCGTGTGAGTGTGTGTGTGTGTGTGTCTGGTGTGAGAGTGTGTGTGTGTGTCTGGTGCATGTGTGTTTGCGTGTGAGTGTGTGTTTGGTGTGAGTGTGTGTCTGGTGTGTGTGTGTGTGTTTGTGTGTGTGCGTGTGTGTGTGCGTGTCTGTTGTGTGTGTGTGTGTGTGTGTGTGTGTGTGTGTGTGTGTGTGTGTGTGTGTGTGTGTGTGTGTGTGCGTACGTGTGTGTGTGTGTGCGTATCCTACCACATGTTGCTGTGTTGGGTCTGGTCAGCCACCAGCAGGTTTCCATGCACCTCATCCACCAGCTCTGGAGCGATCCAGCGCAGCGGCACGTACATCTGATCTGAAGTCACGTAGTAATCATCCTGACAGGAGCGGCAGGGAGGACACAAGAGAATCACACTTTGGAATTTTTTTCTATTCACTTATATCAGCCAATATATTTAATTCTGACTAAAAGTGTTACTTTTTCAAATTAAATTTGCATTGTTGTATCATCTAAACGCGTTAAATATTAATACCATAACAAATGAAAACACCTCTGGAAATAATCTTCAAAATCTGTAGAAACTCGCTTGGGTGGAATAAATGCTAGATCCTTTTGCAGATGCAAAGCACCTAAGGGACTTAGATAGCAAATCTCTAACAAGCTTAGCTCTGTTCTTTAATTATGTATTCATGCACTCATCCAAACAGTTTGCCCATTTGACCCTAGTGACTGTTATGTGGCATAGCGACAGACAACAAACTGAACAAATGAAATTGTTTGCTGGCAAAATAAGACTGTTTATGTTTGCATATTTTACTGTGTGCTATTGTTTCTGATAAACAGACCTTGTATTTGCTCTGGGACAGGCCGTAATCTCCAATCTTCACTGAGACATCAGCAGTCAACAAGCAGTTCCTCAAAGCCAGGTCACTGGTTACATAGGGGGGAGGGAGGGAGGGGGATAAACAGCTGTTACCGCTCTTAATTATTTATAAACAGACAAATCAAAACCAGAACATTACAGGAGGGTCATATTTCTAGAGGCACAACAATATTTAGAAATCCCTGCATGCAAAGAAATCTCACAGATAGCAAGATGACTACAGTTCAACACTGCCATCTCTGAAAACACACATGAAGGAATGAAAACGGTGCTGCAGACTGAGTGCCGGCTCGAGATGTTCGGGAGATGAGGGTCACCACCTGCAACAAAATCACTGATGCTGGAGTCTGTAAGGAACACTCAGGCAGCACCAGGATATTGTTCCAGGAAGCAACCGAGAAGCAAAAGGCAGACGTTACTGATCATAACGAACATAAGATACTGGCTGGGTCTGCTGTTGCAATTCTGACGTGTATGTGTGTGTGTGTGTGTGTGTGTGTGTGTGTGTGTGTGTGTGTGTGTGTGTGTGTGTGTGTGCTTTTTTAAATTTTTTAGTTTAGTTTATTGGTTTACACATATGCAAAAACTACAGATTAACATACACACAATCAACAAAAGATGTGATGGAGAGCAAAAAAAACCTCAGCGGGGTTTAATCTGTTATGTTTTTCTTTCTATGTATCTGCTTGGGGACAATAGATGAAAATTAGCTATGGTGCTAACTCTAGCATATTTACATTGTGTACTTGTACTAATGTCCATTAATATACACTGTCCCTATCTAAATAAACAATTAAATATATAAATAAAATAATCCAATTAAAATAGAAAGAAACAAAAAAAAGAAAAGAGAATAAATAGGAAAAAAAATTCTAAAATTACACACAATATCAAAACAACAGAATACATATGAAAGGTAAAATAATATTAGGAGTTACATGGTTTGTTTACAAGACATCCCATAGGGAAATCATTGCAAAAACTAACCTTTTAACAGCTTTCTTAAATTGCACAAGTGTTAGCTTTGATGAATCTGATGGCAAAGCTTTCCATATCACTGAAACTCTGTAATGTTTTTATTTAATAGCAGAAATTGCTCGCTACCTGTGTGTGAAGCTGTGTTTGTGCATGTGCATGAGTCCCGAGGCGATGTCACAGGCCATCCGTTGGAGAATCAAGGGGTCTGGGGTCATGGTTTCTGAGGTCCTGCAGCTTCGGAGGTAACCCTTCACATCCCCCTGGACACAGAACGCAAAAATAAAAAATGTGTATGTTGCAGCCACTGGCCACTGGAGGGCAGTCGTGTCATTACAGTGCTTGATGGGACAAAGAGTGGCCCAGCTCTTGTTCAATCATGTTGATCTGGCTTGGTGTTAGAATCTGGAATCCTGCATGAAAGTGCACCAGATGAACCAGCAAACTCTGTGTCCTCAGTTTTACAATTGAAATGTTCGGGATAAAGAAACCAATCTGGCCATCTGTGGGAATAATGGAATGTTTTTTTGACTAAATTTGTCTTCTTGACAGAGCCTTCATCCTCCTCCATTTTACTAATCACACTAAATTATTAGATTTCTATAACAATCATTACCTCCTCAGGCTAATAAATGTTTACTGCTAGTTTTTATTTGTATCCTATGTAAAGCATATTTGAGGACTTCGAAAAGCGCTATATAAATCCAATGTATTATTTGTTATTATTATTATTATTATAATATTTGGTCATTTTCTGTCATTAACTAAGTGGATCGATTTTCCTGTGAACAATATATTTCATCAGCTATTACCAATTTACACCACTTATACTCTGTTGGAATTTAAAATTGTAGAGCTGTAAAGATTAATCAATTAGTTGTCAACTATTAAATTAATCGCCAACTATTTGATAATCGGTCGGAAAAGTTAAACATTCTCTAATTCCAGCTTCTTAAATGTGAATGTTTCCTAGTTTCTTCTCTCCTCTGTGACAGTAAACTGAATATATTTGAGTTGTGGACAAAACAAGACATTTGAGGACGTCATCTTGGGCTTTTGGGAAACACTGATCCACATTTTAGAGACCGAACAACTAATCCATTCATCCAGAGAATAATCGACTGAATAATCAACACTGAAAATATTCGTTAGTTGCAGCCCTAAAAAACTGATGGATCTAAAGTGGAAGGAAGACAGTTCTTAGTCATTTGATTAGTTCAATATTACCACAAATATCAGTGTTAAATCTACTAAACCAATCCATCCTGTTGGAGCTGCTGGTACATTTTAGGCTGCAGTTTGTGTGGTACAACTTTGGGCTTACCAGCCAAATGTTTACAGCAGCTGCCAAGAGTGTTTTATTGCCAAAGTTAATTAACAAAAAATCCCATAAACTACATTCTATGAGAAGCTTACAATCTCTTTAATGCACTTACAGGACACAACGCAGACATTTTAAATATTAAAGGTGCAGTAGGTAAGACTTATAAAACTAACTTTCTGTCATATTTGCTGAAAATGACCCTATGTTCCAGTAGAACTACATGAAGCAGGTCATTTAAAAAAAAACTGGCTCCTCTGGCTCCACCTACAGCCTGTAGTGCGATTTGCAAAAATCCACCGCTCCCTGTTCAGATGCTCCAATAAGGCCGGGGGGGTGTCTAACTGCGCGTCAATCACTGCTTATGCACACGCATTCATTCTCCCGTGTAGGGGGAGGGGCTTAGGAGACCATTTTGGGCTTTAGCGGAAAGGGGGGAGGGACTGAGAAGTTGTCGATGGTCAAATTTTTTGGCTAAGTCCTGGATCTTCCTAATCCTACCTACAGCACCTTTAAGGCATTAGTCAAAGGACTTGACCTGGGCTTTCATTAACTACATTACATATCTCACACTTTCCTGTAGATACTTTCAATTCCACTTCATGCATCCACTTCATGGATTCTCAGGATATCACGAGTTCACTCGAGAACTGCAAGATCACATATCACACAAAAATCTGTTTTGTCAGGCTTTGAGTACATGTGTTTGGGCTCAAACAGCAGCAAACTGAACCAATCAGCATCCTGTTGGAACTACTGACTGGCAGCTACGGCGTGTTGTAGGTGTGTGTGGCGGCTGCGACTGTTCGTTTAAAACAAAAGTGGCAGATGTGGTAGACAGATGGTTCATCCAATCGCCTCCCAAGTATTTAAAAAAAAAAAAAAAAACAGTTTCAAATGACGGCTTCTCAGATGGTTCTGTGTAACAAACCATCTGGCTGTAGTTCAGCCTAACATAAAAACAGTTAGCGACAAAGGAAGATTTACGCCACAGTGCAGGCAACACTTCTCTCAGATCCATACTCCTACTTAAAGGTATGTTGATGTTAATCCAATGGGAGCGTGCCGATGTTCCCACAGCCCAATGTTCCCACATTTCTAAGATTTTTTTTTTTTTCACTGAAAATTAGGCCCTATGTTCCCACAGCCCCCCACATGTTCCCACATTTCTAAGATTTTTTCCAAAACTAGGCGCTATGTTACCACATTTCCTTTTTCATAAATTTGTATCAGATTGTATCCCCCTAACCCTAACCCTAACTTTAACCCTAAAAAATGTTGTGGGAGGATAGGGCTTAAATTGAAGGGAAATGTAAAAACACAAGACCTAATTTTGAAAATGTCCTAGAAATGTGGGAACATAGGGCTGTGGGAACATATGGCCTAATTTTAAGAAAAATCTTAGAAATGTGGGAACATAGGGCTGTGGGACCATTGGGCTGTGGGACCATTGGGCAGTGGGAACATAGGGCTGACCCCAATCCAATACACTTTTTGTCAACTTCAGCGAATATTTCCTCACGGTCACCTAGCTCTCTTTTTACTGTGGGCGCTGAAAAATAATCCGGTGTTAAAACACAGCCCTAGCTGTGTAAATGGAAAGCATACAGAAAGGAGTGCACGTGCCACAAAACACTCTTCCAGCCAATCAGCAACAGGCAGCGTCAGTTGATGGTAGAGGGGGAGCGGGGAGGCAGCATGTGAATGTGCCGGCCAATCAATAATCTTTTTCCCAGCATCGCACACTGCCCTTTTAATCGTTATTGACTGATCCTCGCTACTGTCACACTAAATGCTTGCTTTTGGGGGGAATTGTTGGGTCTCTGTAAATTACAGAGTATGTTCTAGACCTACTCTATCTGTAAAGTGTCCTCAGAAAGCAACTGTTATGATACGACACTTAATAATAAAATTGAATTGAATTCATCTATTTGACACATACCGTGAAGCCTCCTCCCCACACCTGGCTCAAAGGGGTAAGTCTCTCTCCACAACCCGTAGCTCCTATGGCGCCATTTTGATGCTAACAAGCCATCGCCCGCCGTTAGCATTCCATTGACTCCCATTCATTTTGACGTCACTTTGACATCGAATAACTTTACATCTGAAGCGTTTAAAGACTATTTGTCCATTGTTAATTTCTAAAGAAACACGACAATGTATAAAAGGCTCCATTACCTTGTAGCTCACGTTATGGCTCCGTAGCAGACGCTTTTGTAAAAATAGGCTAACGATTGTGTCATAACCACGAGACTTACTGTCACACAGTAGAGGAATTACCGTATAGTACAGGAGAAGCTCACAGGCAGTTTGGACTTACATGAGCTGTTAGTAAGTTTAATTACTAATGTTAACTAGCATTTTAGTTAGCAATAATTAGCCTGTGCCTATGTTTTCTCCTTGCATATACAGTACCTACGCTCTCCGTCTCTGCAAGATTGGGAATGATTGAGATTTCTCTCGGCACAGCTACCAGAAGACTTCACACTTTCAGACAGGTTGCTCACGTCACATCTACGTCTTCGAGCTCAGTTGGAGGCTGCTCAGTAACGCTCAGCCAGCACCGGGAAAGAGACTTCTGATATCTTTCACTGGCCTCCGTCCAGAGACACGGGATCTGTTGGTCCAGTTTATATACCGTCTATGGTTAGGATACTCACCAGTGGACAGAACTCCATCACCAGCAGGTAGGGAGTGACCTCGGTGCATTGGGCCAGACACTGCAGCAGAGCCGGGTGCTGCAGGCCACTGGAGATCACAGCACAGGGTACAAAGTCAGTGTTGACACATTGTACTATGACAGTACAAACATTCCCAAACACCGACACTAACATATGGAAATACTATCTCATGTGAACTATGACACCGCATAACAGTATTTATTTATAAATGTGCAATAACAGTATCTATTTTTCTTAATTGTGTAAGGTGCTGCAGCTACAGGTGTGGTTGCGTGCACGGTAGCCGTGTAAGGAATTGGACCCGGCAGGTACTTAGTTTTTGGCTCTTAGCCTTATCATCGGGGCAATGATTTATGTTCTCGGGGGGGGGATGTAAGGAGCTGCAGCTACAGGTGTGGTTGCGCGCACGGTAGCCGGGCACGCTGCTGATAACGGCATTAGGAAGCGTCAAGCTTAGCTGGAGGGCAACGTTTGCTGGACGCTGATTGCCTGGCAGCGTGAGGCAGTCGCTTCCTCTTGGGCGCTTAGGCTTCGATAATGGTATGTGTGAATCCTGTTATGTGCATATTTAAACTGTTGTGTTATGTGAACTGTGAACACGGTTTGAGAATGAAGTGTGTGAATGTTTGTTTGTACTGTGTTTATAGTGGGAAGGCGCGCGGACGCGGTGAGGCTCGTCTGAATATCTCTTATAGTCAATGATTCTAGACCGGTATGTGTCTTTGTCTATGGCTGTTATGGGTGTATGCGTTTTTTTTGTCTTGGTACTGGTTTTATCCTTAAATGTGTTCTTTTATTGTATTAAGGGGGAGTTGGAGCAGAGTGTTAATACATATGCCACTGTTTTGAGGTAGTTAACGTTGTTAACCTGTATTGCCACGGAAAGACAAACTAAAGTTGTGAATTGAATAAAACTCTTGCCTGCTGATGAAATAGTTTTGGGCATTCATCTTTTATTAACCTGCACACGCATTACAATTTTGCATATGTGCAATATTAGTATTTATGCTGCTGTCAAACTCTGAGTCCGGGTAATGAGCTACCAGAACCTTTTCTGTTATTTCACGGATTTATTTCTTAGAGTGTATGAGTTGACTCTAACCATCACTGAGAGAGAAAAACAGAAATTCCAACCAGAAAGACAGGTGATGGTGACAGAGGTTAAATATGTACCGGAAAGGCTGTGCTTCCTCCAGGAAGTGCATCTGGTCCTGCACGCTGCTGCTGGCTTTGAGTTCCTTCACCACCACCTGGGTGGTATTTAGGCCTGCGTTCACCTCCCCCAGCAGAACCTGAAAGCGTACAGATAGAGACATATATACGACACAGGGAAGACAGATAGACGGACATTTACACACAAACAAAACCCATTGAGCATGAGTGGGAGTGACCGTTAGACAAAAGACAGACAAAAAGACATAAAACAGCCATGCAAGGGGGGAATCCGAAGACAGAGTGCAGGGACAGAAAAATGCAGACAAACAGATGGAACATACCGAGTCAAGGTACGCAAGGATGGAGAGGACGCATGGTACATTCATGAGTGAACAGTTGGAGTTGGAGTTGGAAAAGGAGGAGAAACAGACAAAGAAACAGAGGGGGAGAGAACGAGAGAGAACGACACCAACATGTTATCTGGTTGTAAAAACACGGAACCTCACCACACGGCTCAGCCTGCAGTGGAGGGTAATTACTTTGAAAAAAATTTTACCAGCGGAAAATGTATCCTTAAGGGCTAAGTCTATCACTTCTGGGACACGCTGACATCAAAGGCACTGGGATCATGTTGGCATTACACACTCAGACATTACAGGTAAGTCAGCGTGTCGCTTTTAAACACGGCGGGGATAAGAGCGAAGACTAACAGCCGCGATGCGAGACTCCCTGATGCTGCGTTTCATCAGCTGCAGCGACTGCAGAAGCAGTGGTGGAAGAAGTATTCATTATATGCTTTATTTAAGTAAACGTTCTCATACCACACTGTAAAAATACTCTGTTACAAGTGAATGCCCTGCATTGAAAATGTTACTTAACCCTCCTGTTGTTCTTGGGTCAAGTCTGAGCCAATTTTTTTATATCAGAAATTTGAGTTTCTTTCAACCAAAGTGCCCGGAAAATAACATGGACGGTTCCATGCAACGCCCTTCGCAAGTACAATTAAAATGTTTGAACAAGGCTCACAAATGTTGAAAAAAATGAAAAAAAGTGTCAAAAAGCGACAAAAAGCATTGACAGCCTCGAAAACAACATTTAAAGAACATTAAAAAAACCATAAAAAATGTTGAAAAAAATCAGTCGAAACATCAGTCGAAAAATCAGGCGAAATTATTTTTTGTGTCGATTTTTCGAGTTTTGACCCGGAAGGACAACACGAGGGTTAAGTGAAAGTATGGAAGTATCATCAGGTAAATGTACTGAAAGTATTAAAAGTAAAAGTGCTCAATGCAGAAACTCTAAACGATCCAAACAGTTCTGTCAATCAACCAAGTGTTTAATCAATTAATCAATTCAGCTGGACTTGTAGGCCAATATATTGTTGGAAAGTTGAATTTATGAACTAAGTTGAATTTTATAAACTCCATGTGTTTTGTGTGCAAAAGTCCTAATTTGTAAAGTAACTAAAGCTGTAACAGATGAATGTAGTGGGGTAAAAAGTACAATATTTCTCTCTGAAATGTAGCGGAGTAGAAGTAGAAAGTGGCATGAAAAGAAAAGTAAAGTACAAGTGCCTGAAATTTGTACTTTAGTACAGTACTTGAGTAAATGTACTCAGTTACATTCCACCACAGGTCAGCAGGAAGTTATGAAGATTGAGGTGTCAGGAGTGGGCTTTACCTTCCCGAACCAGCCATTCCCGATCTCTTTCAGGTAGAGAAGACTGTGGCGGCTGAGATCTGTGGATTTCAGGAGTTGGACTGGAGGAAAAGAAGAGAGAGAAAAAAGGTGTCACAGTGATGGATAAACCTCCAACATCGCTCTCTTGATGACATCATTGTGGTCTTTACAAAACCATTTATTAGGGCTGGGCAAAATAGCAATATTGTATCCACATTGATACACAAGGCCAGATATCGTCTTAAACTTTGGATATCGTAATATCGTGATACGACACAAGCGTTGTTTTTTAAAGGCTGCATTAACTTTTAAAGTAATCGCCAACTTTTTTGAAAACCAATTAATCTGTTTGAGTCATTTTTTATAAAAACTTCTCTCATTCCAGCTTGTTAAATGTGAATATTTTCTAGTTTCTTCACTCATCTGCATAGGTGTAATTTACAGGTGGGATGGAATAATCAAAACTGGCCAGTGCAACCCCTCCAAAAACCTATTCTAATTTACTTTACATAAATAAAGACATTTGCACCATAACTTGATGCAGGAAAGGCACAAATTGTGGCAGAAAAATTCATCAGAATGCAGGAAATTAAGTGTTTGATATGTTAAAAATTTAAATTTTGCTCAAAAGTGGAGATCTCAACCCTTGTGTTGTCTTCCCGGCGACCATGAACTTGTCCATTTGACGCTTTTTCCAACGTTTTTGTCACTATTAACACTTTTTTTGGTATTCATGGTCAATAAACCTAATTTGTATGACGTCATACCTCATTTTGGGTTTTAAAAAAAGCAGAAATTATGATTTATTTTGACTAATAGTTAAGATCACAGGATGTTGAGTGGTATCTGTCAAAGTTTAGACAGTCAGGATATTGTTTTAAAACCATTAAAAAAAAAAATTTCAAATGCTATGAAATTGAATAAAACACCCAAAATTCAATGAAAGTAACCATTAATTTGACATTGTATGGATTCCATACATGCAACTATGTTATTTTGGGGTCATTTGTTTGAAACAAATCCATATTTTTGTTATAGAAAATGTTATAGAAAATGGGTCAAATTTGTTATAGAAAATGGGTCAAATTTGACCCGAGGACAACACAAGGGTTAACCCCCCCCCCCCCAATGTTGAACCCAGTTTTGCCCTTGCTCCTCTGTGACAGTAAACTGAATATCTTTGAGTTGTGGGCAAAACAACAAATTTAAGGATGTCATCTTGGGCCTTTGGAAACATCCACATTTTTCACAATTTTGTGACATTTTATAGACCAAAGAATTAATCCAGACAATAATCGACAGATTAATCAACAAAGAAAGCAGTAGTAGTTCGTTGCAGCCCTACCGATAACAGTGACAGAACGCACCTTTTCCAGGTTCTTAAGCGGCCGTCGTAGAATCCATTGTCCGCCCCAATCGATTGTTATTAACCCTCTCTGAAATGAAATATCCGAACATGCCAGTGGACGTTGCCCATGTTCCACGAGTAAACAAATGTAACTCCGCTCTTATTCTTTACTGAGCCGACTCTGGCACCGATCTGTCTGACTGTCCTCCAACCCCCTGATGCATCTCCGTCAGCATCCCCAGATGACCTGAGTCCTTCCTGCCTGTCCGAACACGCCCGGCCGTCCCGTCCACAGCTCAGTCAAACGAAACGGGACTGACCCTCCCTCTGCCCCTCCATCTCCCACCCCCCCCTTACCATCCATCCCTTTCTTTCTCTCTCTGTCTCCCACTATGACACTTCAATTCTGGCCGTAGAGGCAGACAGACACATCTTTGTGGAGCTGTCGTCCCCCTCCACGCCGCCACACAGTCCGGTCACTGTGCGGAGGCCATATTGGACACCCCTGTCTCTTTCCCCCAGACTGGTCATTCCTTTACACCCACTCACGCTCTCTCCGGCAGAATAACCACCATTGTCTGGCTGCTTGGGGCCACATGGCACCAGTTAGGACCAGTTAGTACGCACACACTGGGGCCATTATCCACCTGCTCCATGACGTAGGAATGAACTGAGTTTTGGCGATAACCGCCGCAAGCAAGAGGACATCATGTTAACCTCACATATTTATAATGCTGATGGAAACAATGAGGGGAAGACCATATTAGAATATCTGTTATCTTTGCCAAGTCTTTTTGTTGGTTTCTTGGGAACCAATGTGCGACAAAAGTAGGGCTGCAACTATCGATTATTTTCATTGTCGATTATTGAAATGTCAGAAAATTGTGAATTATGTGGATCAGTGTTTCCCAGAAAGCCCAAGATGCCGTCCTCAAATGTCTTGTTTTGTCCACAACTCAAAGATATTCAGTTTACTGTCACAGAGGAGAGAAGAAGCTCGAAAATATTCACATTTAAGATGCTGGAATGAGAGAATTTTATACTTTTCATAGTTGACAAGTGATCGAATAATCGATTAATCTTTGCAGCTCTAGACAGGCGAGTGAGGAACAAGTGATGGTAATACAGGGCATTCTCACTATTTTCACTATTTATTCATGAATTACCTTACTAACATGAAGAAATAAAATCTATGTATCCCATGTTTGTACGTCACAGATGTTGTTTCTATTATTAGAATAATGTATTTAGAAGAAATGCAGCCTTGGCAGAACCACATCAGTGCTTTCTACTTTTCTAAAACAACCGCTGAGACGAACTGAAAACCCCTGATTGACCTGGAAAGTTCTCGGATGTCTTTACAGCCAACACAGTAACTCGATTTCCATTTGACAGCACCACATCTAAGCAGTGTACCGCATCTCTTTCTCTGAAGAAAGCGTCTAACAAGTTTATTTGCTGGAGTAGCCAGGAAGTCTTTAGCAAAATGTACAGCGGCTAAATCACTCGGAGCCAAATGGAACTCCCATTATGCTCTTCCAGTCCAGCGCATCTTCTCTCGGATCTCTGCCGAGGTGCCGAAATGTAGATCCGTCCTTGGGCATTTAAATTCACTTATGACGTTTTGCCCAATTCTTGTTGTGTAACTCAATTAGAAACGGCAACATGGTGAGGATTTAGAGCTGCAATGTATGTGAGTGATTGTGTAATTTTATTCAGCAGGTTTGAGAGTGTTCGTTCAAAGGACGCATGTAGTACGTGTACAGCTCTGAGTGGAAGGAAATGTCATTGTGTGTGTGTGTGTGTGTGTGTTCGAAGGACGCATGTAATACATGTACTGTAGAGCTGTGAGGGGAAGGAAATGTCTGTATGTGCGTGTGTGTGTGTGTGTTCGAAGGATGCATGGAATACATGTACTGTAGAGCTCTACGTGGAAGGAAATATCATTGTGGGCGTGGGGCTCCATTAGTCTTTGCAGTGCAGCCTGCAGCACAGAACAGCTGCATCAGGGCGGGTCCCGGGGATGGGGCCAGGGACTGAGCCAAGCTCTTGGTTACAGTACTGGTGTCTCATTAGGGACTCACACATATCCACACAGTCCTTCGACAGCCCCAGCGCACAGCAGGATAACACGAGGAGACAGGAACATTGGCTGAAAGGAACCAGACTCGCTCATGTAGCTGCTAAGTACTTCAACTCCACATCTACCTCAGCTCTCAGGAATCATAAGGGATTGGAAATCTGAGAGCTGAACCTATAGTACATCATGTCTGCCTAAAAGCAAGACTTTTTATTCAATTTCTTCTTTTAATCTGAATTACTGCTTGTTCCTGTGTATTCATTTATTCCTTGCCTGTTTTTTTTGTGTGCATTTGCTCCTCTCTAATGTTCTATACCTCCCTCCATTCTGTTGCTGTAAGTTTAGCTTTTAAAGTTTAAATATTTTATCAACCTGTAAAGCACTTTCAACTGCTTTCATATGAAAGAAGTGATGGTGTACATATACACCTGAACTAGAACAGCTGTAGGAAAAGAGGACAAAATCCTGAGCAACAAATATAAAAAAGTAAAAGAGAGGAGATGTGTGAGCAGTAGAATATGATGGATCCATTTCAGCCATTATATTTCTTGATAAAAACACAAATCCATTTCCCCTTATGATGTCAGTGGGCGAGGCAGTCCTGAAGCTGCAGTAATAACTCCCTGACCTCTGCCACTACTCTTATACCATATGGGTTCTATTATCCACAGAAGACAAAGCATGTGTCAAAGGACCGGTTCACTCAGAGTCCTAGAACATGAGAAAATACTTTCTCAACACAACCACATACACACATCCCCCATATTAGGGACTGCGACCCCCAACAAGCACTGTGATTATACACTCGCCCCCTACCTCCCCAAACGAATATCATTGTGGGACTGCAATTATGACAATCATAAATATTACATGTTTGGATTTTGTGTGTGTGTTTTGTGTGTGTGTGTGTGTGTGTGTGTGTGTGTGTGTGTGTGTGTGTGTGTGTGTGTGTGTGTGTGTGTGTGTGCGCAACAAAAAGGTGTGTCAGATGTTTGTCCGGTGACCATACAGATGTTTTTTAATGTTTGTGTTTTTTTTTATGTTATCTCTTGACTGTTGGAGCAGACGATGCAAGAAAATGTTCTGTGTGAACAGAAAGTAAAGTTTTACCTTATCTTATCTTATCTTAAAGTGGTATGAAGTCATGCTATGAACATATTTTGGGGTTTTGAGAATTCTGCTTCTGAGACTTTGGCGACCAGGAACTGCGTTCCATTAACCTTCTTGTACGGACCTAATTTTCTCAAAACTTCAGGACCTATCCGCATGGCGAGCTACCACTCGGAGTAAGTTAGAAAATTGGGGCTGCAACTAACGATTATATTTGTTGTCGATTAATCCGTCGATTATTTTCTCGATTCGGTCTCTAAAATGTCAGAAAATGGTGAAAAATGTGGATCAGTTTCCCAAAAAGCCCAAGATGACGTCCTCACGTCTTGTTTTGTCCACAACTCAAAGATATTCAGTTTACTGTCACAGAGGAGAGAAGAAACTAGAACATAGTCACATTTAAGATACTGACATCAGAGAATTTATACAGTTTTTCATAAAAAATTACTCAAACCGATCAATCGATTATCTAAAATGTTGGTGATTACATTAATAGTTGCAACATAATTGATTAATCTTTGCAGCTTCATAGAAAATACATTCTTTGTGATTGGGTCTAACCAACCCTTTCTTATTTAGCTCTTAATATTTGGCCGTGTAAAGGGATAGTGCGTAGTTTCTGCCGCCCTCATGAGGAATTCTAATTAAGGACAACAAAACTCTTGGCGTGTCCACATGATACAAGCCTTCCGTGATCACACAGTTGCTAGTAGCCAAGGAGGACACAGAGGATTGTTCAAGGAGAACATGATGGACTCTCCAGACGACACAATCTTCTAAACACAGCCATACTGAGAGTTGTGTGGAGCTGATAGTCTTAATTAGCTTTGTAGCAACTCATTTGGTAATGGCTTGAATGTAACGGACGTTCATTAATATCAAAAAGTTACACACTACAGCTTTAAAGACTACCGATTTAACTAGTGTGGCTCAAACTGTATGAATGTGAATGATCACATTCACTTCTATTTGAGATTAAATGAAGAGTGATCCCGGGAGTTAGCTGCGTGGGCATGATCCATTAAGTCTCGCCACACTCTAGGGTCATAAGTTTATCAGGCAGCATCAGCCCATTAACAAACAACGAGGACCATTGTCACACGGAGGCAGAACAGGAGAAAGACAGCGACGCAGGGAAAGAGGAATATTCTCACTGGGGTTTTTGTGCTCTCGCATGCCTGGCATTCCAACAAGCAGCAGTGTAGGCTGGCTGCCTGGACGCTGTTACGCAACAGGCAGATGTTTGTGGGAGAGAGGGAAAGCTAAAGAGCACAGAGTCCATTCTGTGGGGACCTGCAGTGAGGGATTGTGGGATAGGTGGAGACCGAGCTGACCCGGGCCAGCGTTAGGGCGGTGCTCACTCCAGGGACAGACTTTGACTAACGCCTAACAAAATGACTGAAGACGTGAATTACAAAGCACTGACGAACCCTTAAAGATGATATCATGATTGGATATTCTTTGACCACCCATTCATCTTATATTTTATCCCTTTCAACAGCAGAGAAACAATTAAAATCTTCTTAAATATAGTTAAGAGACTTCACAGATTTAACCCTCAGGAGGACAGAAGACACACCGGCGAGTCCAAGCGATGTTTGACAACACTCCTACTCAACAAGCAATATTACAAAATTTCATTTTAGACATTGTATTTACTATTTTATTCATATATGACGCTACTTTTGTGAACCCAAGACTTTTGTAAACTCATTTCAAGCACCAAAACAATTGACTTTAGGTTTGTTTTCACAAAAGATTTCCAAATTATCTCTTTATACATTGCTCTGGAACAAATTTCCGGCCTCACTATACAGAAAGCTGAGTTAGTTTGAACATTTTAATATGAAACATATGGGGATCAGGTTATTTGCAAACACCCTGAAAAGGTGATTTCAAGAAGATATCTAAAATGAGTGGAATAAATGGAAGTGGCAGATCAAGTTTGACCTCTTAATACTCAATATTCACTTTCATTTCTCTGGATGATTCTTTAAAAGTCAAGGCTCCGGGTTTTTTCATGGTTGCACCAAACACAGGAATACAATGTTCTTATTCATCCAAAACCTCAGTGTGGTTTTCTCTCTTTGGGAAACTTTGGGATTTTTAGCAACATTTCACATTTAGCTTGGCTGCACAACATATTTCTGTTTACAGATGGAGCCACTCTTGGATCAAGTTTAACCCTTAGATAACCAACCCGTTCTCACTCTGATCTCGTAAAATACGGACGTATGGGCAGTGGCTGTCAGCGTCAGAAACGACACAAAAAGCGCCCTTCAGCGTGTTTGTAGAACGTACCGGGGAGAGCAGCAGCTACACGGCGTTTGAAGAAGCACTAAGAACGACTACGGTAGCGAGTTGTATGAAAGCCCGAAAATCTGCATAGGGAGGTTGATTGGTGGGGTGGATGGGTCAAACAACACAGGACTTTCACCCAGGAGACCGGGGATCAGGTCCCGTGTGTCACGTTTCCTAAACCTAACGGTCGCTTTCTTCTTTACCTAAACCCAACTGTCCCATTCTTCTTTTACTAAACCCAACTGTCCCATTCTTCTTTACCTAAACCCAACCGTCCTGTTCTTCTTTTACTAAACCCAACCGTCCCGTTCTTCTTTTCCTAAACCCAACTGTCCCGTTCTTCTTTACCTAAACCCAACCGTCCTGTTCTTCTTTTCCTAAACCCAACCGTCCCGTTCTTCTTTTCCTAAACCCAACCGTCCTGTTCTTCTTTTACTAAACCCAACCGTCCCGTTCTTCTTTTCCTAAACCCAACCGTCCTGTTCTTCTTTTACTAAACCCAACCGTCCTGTTCTTCTTTACCTAAACCCAACTGTCCCATTCTTCTTTTACTAAACCCAACTGTCCCGTTCTTCTTTTACTAAACCCAACCGTCCCGTTCTTCTTTTCCTAAACCCAACCGTCCCGTTCTTCTTTTACTAAACCCAACCGTCCCGTTCTTCTTTTACTAAACCCAACCGTCCCGTTCTTCTTTACCTAAACCCAACTGTCCCATTCTTCTTTACCTAAACCCAACTGTCCCATTCTTCTTTTACTAAACCCAACCGTCCCGTTCTTCTTTACCTAAACCCAACTGTCCCGTTCTTCTTTTCCTAAACCCAACTGTCCCATTCTTGTCCCGCGTGTCATGGAAACGTAAGCCCACCCACCATCTTTTCCTTAACCTAACTGCGTCAAAAGTGACGCCAATAGTCCCGAACAAGCGCGTTTAGATAAAGCACGTTTAGATCTGACGCTAAAGGAGACTTTCAGCGTCAAAAACAACGCCAAAGGCACCTGACCAAGCATCCGTATTTTACGCGATGGAAGTGAGAATGTGTTGAGATAACTCCGCCGGCGGGCCGCGTGTGATCGTTGTTTACATGTTCCTGTTTAAATGGATCTAAAATAAAAACCATAACAGCTACAGTATTCATTCTTCAAGTCATTAGGCTGCACGCTCGTGAAGATTCTAATACGATTCGTTCTATGACGTTACGTGACGTCCGGTGCAAACCTGCGTGACACCATTTCCATTGCAGATGAAACTATCAAAACATCTTTACACTTTTGGTGAACATTAGCACATCTAAAAAATTTACATAGTTTAAATAACTTAAAACAGTATTTCCTTCATGTTTCTACATTTAGAAATATTTTAGATCAATATGTTTTGTGTTTATTTAGTAAAATCTGATGAAAACACAATGACATTTATGACAGAATTTTAATACTTTTAGTAGTTATTATGGTTTATTGACTTACAGAACCTTTTAGCGTGGGTTGTACTGATTTTAGGGATATGAAGAATTTGAAGATACTCCAGGAAATGACATCACATTAAGCAGAAATACAGACGTAGGCACTGGCGGACCTTTTCTATAGCAGA
Source organism: Perca fluviatilis (assembly GCF_010015445.1). Classification (NCBI taxonomy): domain Eukaryota; kingdom Metazoa; phylum Chordata; class Actinopteri; order Perciformes; family Percidae; genus Perca; species Perca fluviatilis. The sequence goes on from NC_053132.1 coordinate 4,335,902, forward strand.
GTTTAAAGCACGTGTCAAAATTAAGGCCCGTGGGCCAAATCCGGCCCCTCGCAAATTTTAATCTGGCCGTCATATCAATTTTGGTTTACAATAGTTTTTCAAACTGCAATTATGTGACTCTCAAAGCAGAATTTGGCAGATTTGCCGACTTTGAGAATTTACATATTCAGCCTGTGAAACAAGCCTGTGAGTCGACTGTGTGGTAGCGTATACTTTTAAAAATGTAATCATTGTTTTGCTTGGTTTGCAAAATTCCATGATGGCTAAGGAACTTTTTTTGCTGACTTCTTTAAGGCTTTATGTGGACTTTTTTGATTCAATAAAAGCAATAAAATATACATGTCTGGCCCTTGATGGGATTCTCATTTTGGCCCATTTTGTGGCCCTTAGTGAAATTGAGTTTGACAGTCCTGGTTTAAAGTGAACAGAAGTGAAGACTTTGACTCACCTGATCGAGCAGGTTGCTTGGCGACCGGCAGGGAGAGCTCGGTGAGGGGCAGGATGTAGACGTCCGGGCTGCCCTGGGAGGCCGGCGAGGCCAACGTGGACATGTCTGCGTGGTACTCCTCCCCGTCCACATTCTTGAATTCCTGGGAAACAGATACACAAACACACCGAGAGGTCAAAGGTCATGCAAAGGAACAGGTTGCTTCCATTAGACTCGCTCAACACTGGTTGTTAAGACGCGAGGACATGAACACGCAAGACTTGGAAACAAACCTCACAAGCATTCCCTGATGTGCTTTTAGGGGCATTGTAGATCATATAATCAGGGGCGATTCCAGGAATCTTTAAGTGAGATGGCACCAATAATCAGTAAGGGGAGGGGCATTTTAACAGAGTACAGCATAGAAGATCTGCTTAGAAGTATAAGAAATATTGGATAGGATAGAACAACATAATGTAATTCTGCTAAATAATACATGACATTCATTATTAATTTAACTTGTTTTCATTTTAAACTAATTGTATATCTGAATGCAATACACATTTTCTATAGGCTCGGTCTGCCACTTTTAAATAAACAATTCCAGGGGGGGTGTCATATTTCAGGGGGGCTGGTGTCACCCCGTGCCCCCCTTCTAGCCCCGCCCCTGCATACAATGGGTGCATATCTACTCGATGCAATATGAAATATTTGACTTCATCGATGTACATATATGTAGAAAGTGAGAGAAAATGTTTAAAAAAAAAAACACAATCCAAAATTGATATTTTGGCTGGCCCATTGAGCGGAGATAAACCGAGGCAAGCTGTCCTGGCCCGCTTCAGTGTTTCTCGAGACCGATTGGAAACATCGGAGTGTAAACAAAGCCTGTCTGATTTACCCAAAAGATTAATTGTGTAAAAAAACAATTTCACCTTTTTTTTTAAGTTAGTTTTAAGAACACCTAAATAAAAAAAAAAAAAAAAAAAAAAAAAAAAAAAAAAAATGCAAACATTACACGTAAAAAAAACCCCAAACCCAAAAAAAAGAGGTTTTTTTTTTTGGGTGTTTTTTTTTTGTTTGGGAGGAGAAAAAAAAGAAGAAAAAAGGGGTTTTTGGCCCCTCTCTTTTTTTTTGATTTAAAAAAAAAAAAAAAAAAAACAAAAAACAAAAAAAAAAATAAAATTAAAAAATAATAAAAAAGGTTTTTTTTTTTTTGGTTTTTTTTTTTCTTTCTATTTCCCCAAAAAAAAAAAAAGGGGAGGGGTTTTTAATGGGTGGGGCCGGCCCGGGGGGGGTAAAGAGAAAAACATGAAAAAGCATATCTTTTAAGAAGATTGACAGTGACTGCTTTGGACTTGATTACTAAGAAGTGGCTGGAACAACATGTCCAAATAAAAGCCAACAAGTAACATACAAACTAAGATGTAACTTTTCTTTGCATGAAAAACAATGGATGAAATGGTTGAAATCGCCATGTAATGAGAAACCGGCTCTTCCTACCTGAGGTAAACTGAGTTTGCTCTATTTATCCGTACCGTACCGTATTCACATAGTTTAACATTTTAATTTTTTCCTTCTCTCTTGCTCTATTTTTTAAGTACTTTCTACTCTCTTTTTATTTGATGGATCGACTCATCTGGTGGAGCGTCTTTCACAAAGTGAAAAACTAATTGCTCTTGGAGTGATGATGTGGATGAGATGAATGAATAGTATGAATAAAAGAGATGCATCAATGTCAGATACAGGTGCAATATTTCAGAACATGCAAGCTTTTGAAAATCCCTTCAATTTCTAATGGAGTTAGAGTTTTTTTTTTATGAGTTTCTATGTTAGTATGTTACATTGAAGCCTGGTGTGGATGGACAGTGAGGAGCCTCTGAATGATTCCTTCTGTGTGTCAAAGACACATTGCAGGATGGAGCAGAGGATGAAGAGGGGAGAAGGGAGGGAGTTGGCTCCATCCACAGACCGGATGTCAGAATAAAAGTCTCTTAGTTGGGAGCTGAAGAGCAGTGGGGTCCCAACACTGGAAAAATGTGACCTGCTGCAGCCACACACACACACACACACACACACACACACACACACACACACACACACACACACACACACACACACACACACACACACACACACACACACACGGCCACAGATGCATGCACAACGCGCACACACACACACAACACACACACACTCCCTTACACACACACACACAAACCCTAACACACAAAATAAAACACACACACAAACACACACACACCTCCATCTCAAACTTCATCCTGTCCCCCAAGAATGTGAGCACATGCACACTTATTAACGCGTGCACACCCTCTCTCGGCCAGAGACCCAAATGTTCACACGGCCCCGCTCGCCCTCCCGTACAACATGTGGTTTCACTCTCGACATTGACACACACACACACACACACACACACACACACACACACACACACACACACACACACACACACACACACACACACACACACACACACACACACACACACACACACACACACACACACACACACAAGCATTTACAGAACATCTAAAAGTATCTCTCATTTCCCATACATCTTGCAGTAAAAGGTATCAAAACTAGGCCTGCAAATCATGAAATGTTTTGTTATTTTTGCAATTAATCGATTAGACCTTTACTAAGAAACTAGATCAACAAACAGAAAAACATGCCCATTACATTTTCCCAGAATGCATGGTGACGTCTTCAAATTGTTTTGTACGATCAACAGTCCAAAAGTCAGAAGATATTACAACGATATCAAACGGGCAAAAGCAGAAATATCGTCAAATTTGAGAAGCTGAATCATAGAAGCTGAAATATATTTGGTAGTTTTGCTTGATGAACTTGTCTTTCCAGCTAATCAATCAATTGTCTAAACTGGTCAGGACTCAATAAAACCAGCATCAACAGATTTACACGTGGTTTTTCACATGAAAATCTGCTAAATATTCATACTAAGTGATTTCATTCTTAAGCCAACAAAAACCTCCTAAAAGATTTCATCATTTGTTTTGTCCTTTAAATCCCGCTTTCCATCTTAATACCACAAAACTTCCCTTTTGGTTAAATAAGCAGCACAAAGTGTTTCTGTGACAACACAGCATCTCCTCTTCTTACCTTTCCTCAGAGTCCACCGGTAAGGTTGGCATGCCAAACGCCCTCAGCTTTGGTTTCAGCATCTCAACCTCTCTGGTTTTGTTAATACACCCACATAACAACACACACATACACACACACTCAGTGCCGCCCCCTCCCCCCCCAAGGTTCCCATTTGTGTGATGGGTGCAGGGCAGCGGGAGGTTGGCGGTGCCAGGGAGAGCAGGCTGCAGAAAAAGGCCACATCATTCTGCAGAGAGAGTGTCATTGTTGAGTCCAGAAGAGGAGGAAGAGGCTTCGTAGCTGACCACTGACTGTCCCCGGGACTGCTGGGGACGGAGGGATGGAGGAAGGGAGGGATAGAGGGAGGGAGGGAGGTTGGGAAACGAGAAGCTGGGGAGAGGAAGGAGGAGGAGCACTCTATCTCCCAGTTCACAAGGCGATAACCGAACCTGTGTCGTCTCACGAGGGAGAGAGGAGAGAAATTGAGCCCCCACAAAAATGTGAGGGAGAAAATACAAGTGGGAGGGGGAGGGGAGGGGGGTTCACATACTATACATGTGACATCACTCGCTCTCTTCCTCTCTTTTTCTCTCTTTCCCAAAAGCCAAAGAACATCTGTCAGTCCCCTTCCCCACAAAACCATGGCCCCACACACACACACACACACACACACACACACACACACACACACACACACACACACACACACACACACACACACACACACACACACACACACACACACACTTTACTTCAGTAAAAGTACTAATACCACACTGTAAAAATACTATGTTACAAGTTAATGTCTCCGCATTGAAAATGCTACTTAAGTAAAAGTATGTAGGTATCATCAGGAAAATGTACTTAGGGTACTAAAAGTAAAAGTACTCAGGATCAAAGGATCCAACCAGTTGTGTGTTTAATGGTCTAATCATCTCAGCTGGACTTGTAGGCCGTTATATTGTCGGCTAGTTTACTTTATGATAAAACATCAGATTTTATAAACTACATGTGTTTTGTGTGCAGAAATTTTAATGTGTAAAGTAACTAGTAACTAAAGCTGTAACAGATGAATGTAGCGGAGTAACTAAAGTAACTAGTAACTAAAGCTGTAACAGATGAATGTAGTGGAGTAAAAAGTACAATATTTCTCTCTGAAATGTAGTGAAGTAGAAGTAGAAAGTGGCATGAAAAGAAAAGACTCAAGTAAAGTACAAGTACCTAAAATTTGTAGTTAAAGCTGCTGTAGGTAGGATTGTGAAGATCCAGGACTTAGCCAAAGAATTTGAACATCAACAACTTCTCAGTCCCTCCTTCCTTTCTGCTAGAGGCCAAACAGTCTCCTAAGCCCCTCCCCCCACAAGGGAGAATGAATGTGTGTCCATGAGCAGTGATTGACACACAGTTAGACACCCGGCCCTGATTGCTGCATCTGAGCTGTAGGTGGAGCCAGAGGAGCCAGATTTTATTTTAAATGACCTGCTTCATGTAGTTCTACTGGAACATAGGGTCAGTTTAAGCAAATATGACAGAAAGTAAGTAAGTATAAGTCTTACCTACTGTATCTTTTAAGTGATGGTTCGGAGTAATTTCACCCTAGGGTCCTTTGCACCATGACCTCGAGCCAAACACCCCCCAGAAGCTTTTTTCACCTGGGTCGAACATTGGGAGAGTTAGCGTAGAGTAGCGTTATCAGCTGAATAGCTTAGCGTAGGGGGCCAGACCCACATTATTGTATTCAAATGACCCCACTAATAATGCCCGAAATGATACCAAACGTCTACACTAGTACAAATAGGTTATGTACTCATAAAACGATGGATTGGAAAGTTTGTAAGTACACCAGAAGTGTATGTAAATAACACTTGCCTGCTCTCTTCTGCTCTCTGTTGCTGCTGCTGCTGCTACCTGCAGTTAGACGAGTGCTTAGGGCCGTCTACAAATTACTACACCGAAAAGAGATACAACAAAAATATTTAATTTAATGATATATTAATTTAATGATTAAATAAGGTAATGCTCAGCACAAAGCACTCGGCTTACAGCAGCAACAACAACAGCAGAGAGCAGAAGCCAGCAGGCAAGTGTTATTTACATAAGCTTCTGGTGTACTTACAAACTTTCCAATCCATCGTTTTATGAGTGCATAAGCTATATGTACTAGTGTAGACGTTTGGTATCATTTCGGGCATTATTAGTGAGGTCATTTATGAGATACAAACGTGGGTCCATTAGCCCCTGCGCTAAGCTATTCAGCTGATAACACTACTCTACGCTAACTCTCCCAATGTTTGACCCAGGTGAAAAAAGCTTCTGGGGGGTTGTTTGGCTCGAGGTCATGGTGCAAAGGACCCTAGGGTGAAATTACTCCGAACCATCACTTTAAGTGCAGTACTTGAGTAAATGTACTAAGACCAAGACCAGACCAGTACCAGACAGCCAGAGCTTCTTCTTCTGTCTCCGGGATTTTCTTTCTTGGGAGTGTGTGTTAAGCGGGGTGGGGAGAGCGGGTTAACAGTAACACATTTCAAACAAGAAATTTATTGTATAATAAATAAAGTAAAGTATTATAAAGTTATTGGTTACATTTGAAGCAGGGAGTTTTACATCCAATCACAGTAATGGTGTTAACACATAAAACCAGGCAATTTAGTGATATCCCTGCAGACTTGAAATAAAATCCAGAGTCCTCTATTTCCAAGCCCGAGACAAGGCCGATTAAAAATGCGGTCCATTCCAAGACGAGACAGAGACCTTCAAAAAGTGGTCTTGGGACCAAGACCGATCTTGAGTACTACAGCACAATTTGGAGCCTTACCTTCATTAGGCAACAGAACCTCTTATTTTTACATTAAAAACCCTTTAAACCTTTCATATCTAAATTAAGGGATGGGGGGTGGACATGGAGTGAGTCATCTTTAACAACGGAATCTGAATAATATCATAAAAAAACGAATCGTCGGCCCAAATGCTTCTGTGCTTCATTCCACTCTTGTGAACGATTAAAGGACAATTCTGGTGCAAAAATGAACGTAGGGGTTAATAACATATGTGCACCGAGATATGTGTACCGAGTCGACCGCCGGTTTGCGCTAGCTTGTTTCAAGCTAGAGACACATTCGATTAGCATGAAAACATGTCCCAGAGAACGATCGACTCGGTACACATGTGTTATTAACCCCTAGGTTCATTTTGCGCCGGAATTGTCCTTTAAGGGTTTCAAGAACCTGATTTAAGGTTTATTTAAATCTGTTGTCCCTGAATACATTTAAATGAATGTGAGGGACTAAAATCCTGATATTTAACCCCAAACTATTGCCTCTCACAGCCGAGAGGATCGCTGGAGGAAGTTTCTCATCTTTCCTGTCTGTAAAACACAGAGAGCTCTTCTCTCTCGTCTCCTCTTGATGTTTTTTTCTGAAATCCCCTCTTCCTGCTCTGGGAGAGGCTGTGTCTAATTCCAGATGGGGGCCCTAAGGCCGGATGCACCGTGGCCTCATGGGTATGCCCTTCCTCACGCCCTCGCGCCCTCTCTCTTCCCCCTGCCTCCCACCCTGGCTGGCCCCTTCCTCGGACACACCCTGACAGGTCTGAGCTGGGTGGTCCAGCCCGCCAGAGACACAAAACACACATGAGGCACATCATATGCAACAACAACTCAAGATGAACACTTATAAACACATTTGACAGTGCTCAAGAAAGGACAGGATGTTTTGCAATATGGCTACAGACCAAGGGCATAACTTTGGGTTTAAAATTGGGGGGGGGGGTGGAGGGTGCTGAGATCTTAATTTTAATTTTGAGCATATCAAACACTTTATTTCCTGCATTGTGATGATTTTTTTCTGCAACAAGTTGTGCCTTTTCTGCGTCAAATTAGGGTGCAAATGTCTTTATTTATGTAAAGGAAATTATAATAGGTTTTTGAGGTGGGTTGCACTGCCCCCCACCCTCCCCCACCCCTGTAAATTACACCTATTGTACAGACACTTCTGGAATCACTGCAGCTCTGTGCTTCATAAGATATTCAAAGTGGAGGGAAAAAAATGAAAGAAAGGCGGAGGGTGCAGAGAGAGAAGATGGACATATACACAAAGACATATGCGTAATTTACAATTTCCAAAAACCTATTATAATAATAATAATTTCCTTTACATAAATAAAGACATTTGCACCCTAAATTGATGCAGAAAAGGCACAACTTGTTGCAGAAAAATTCACCACAATGCAGGAAATGAAGTGTTTCATATGCTCAAAATTTTAATATTCAAATTATTCCAATATTCAAAACTGGCCCGGGGAAATGGAGTCAAAGAGTTTAAATGCTGTGGCAAGCAAATATTTGTTGTTAAGATGAACATAATTCCTAATAAAACATCCTATAACACATGTAACGTTTTGAATCTGCAGAAAGTTTGGAACAATAAAGGGGATTGGTTATTATTATTATTAATGTTATTATTATTATTAATAATAATAATAATATTTACATAAATAAAGACATTTGCATACAGAAAAGGCACAAACTGTTGCAGAAAAATTGACCAGAATGCTGGAAATGAAGCGTTTGATGCCCCAAAATTTCCTGGGGGACGACCACCAGACACCACAGTTATCATATTACCCCCACCACCACCACCCAACCCACAATGTTGAAATAAATGCCGTTGCACAAAGAGAACATTATTCAAACAATCTTACATGTCCCCGACTGTGAGAAAAGTCATCCGACAGGTTTAACCGTGTGCTTCTCACTTCTGCAATTTCCCTTTAAGTTGATCTGAATTATGTGTTAATTGCCTACATAATGTTGTGTCATAAATGTACAAGTTGAAGAATAAATCATGTTGATTTGACAGTTTCAAGTGCCGTGTGGGAATAGGAATCACAGTAGGGGCTTTTTGTAGAAGAGGAAAGATAAAAGGTGTAATGCATCACAGTAGTGTGTATAACCAATTACTCTCTTGTGTTGATTTATCCGTCAAATGTTTTTTTCAAACATTTTATTTGAGTTGAAGTTTTCGGAGCCTAGATTGGTGCTGTGAAGCAAAGTTTTGATGAGAGGGTCCCATTGTTGTTTGTATCTTGTAACTTAGGGGATAAAATTATTTAACCCTTGTGTTGTCTTCCCGTCAACTTTGTACTTGTTTGTCCATCCAAGTCAAAAGTGAAATTGAATTTTTGGTGCTTTTTCAGCATTTTTGGCTCTTTTTTTATGCTTTTGACACTTTTTAAAACGTTTTTGTCACTTTTTTCAACGTTTTGTATTAAATTCAAGGTCAATAAACCTAAATTATATGACATTATACCTAGAAATTATGAATTATTTTGACTAATTGTTAAGATCAAAGGACGTTGAGTGGATCACAGACTGGTTTATGTCAAAGTTTAGTCAGGAGACTGTTTTAAAAACCATTTAAACATGTTTTTCAAATGTTATAAAAATTGAATGAAACACCCAAAATTCAATGAATGTAATCATTAATTTTACCTGCAAAGAACATTGTATGTGTTCCTACAATGTACATCCATGCATTGCATCCATGTTATTTTGGGCATTTTGGTTCAAAGAAACCCATATTTCTGATATAAAAAACTACTCAAGTTTGACCCAAGGAAAACACAAGGGTTAATCGCGCGGCTCTTCTAGACTTGTCATTGGACGGAAGGGCGCTGGAGGGTGGGTGCTGACGGTGCTGCAGCACCCCCTAGTGGCCGAGAGGGAGTGCTGTGCTCCCCTGGTGAAAATTATTTTATTTATTTATTACATTATTTATTTATTTTTCAGCAGATGAGGTGCCTGTCAGAAAAAAGTATAAAAAATTGTTTTAAGTATTCAAATTTAATTAATTAATTCGATCTGACGTGACAGTGTCATCACGTCACGTCAGTCAGGAGTCAGTTGAGAGCTGCACCTGGAATGCGATCAATCGTTATTTTACGCGTTTATCAGGAAGAACATCAATGGAAAATGGGGATTTATTCGTATTATCACATGAACTATACAAATTTCATTGGCAAGGATTGTTGGGTGGACATTATTATGTAGCCTATCGATCAAAACCAACACATTCTCACTCTCATCGCCTAAAATACGGACGTTTGGTCAGGTGCCTTTGGCGTTGTTATTGACGATAAAAGTGTCCTTATTCTAAACACGCTTGAGTGGGACTATGGGCGTCACTTTTGACACAGTTAGGTTAAGGAAAAGGTTGTGGGTGGGCTTACGTTTCCATGAGACACGGGACAAGAACGGGACAGTTGGGTTTAGGTAAAGAAGAACGTTACAGTTGGGTTTAAAAAAAGGAAAGAGACAGTTGGGTTTAGGAAAAGAAGAACGGGACGTTTGGGTTTAGGAAACGTGACACGCGGGACACGATCCCCAGTCTCCTGGGTGAAGGTCCTGTGTTGTTTGACCAAATCGTTGTTTCTGACGCTGACAGCCACTGCCCAAACATCCGTATTTTACGAGTTCGGAGTGAGAGCGGGTTGTCAAAACATGGCCGGCACCGGAGACAGAGATGGCTACTAACGTTACGTTACGTTACTAGGTAAGACATATTTTCCCCGATAACTTGTAATAGCAAATACCAAGCAAGGTTGAAATATGTTCTATTTGGGGCTGTGTCTCCCGGGGCCATTGGGGTCCGGAATTTCTCGTTTTTGTTGGCGTCCGGTTCTCAGCTTTCTAATAATAGACGGGTCCAGCTGACAGGCGTTACACTGAAATCTGTGACCCATCAGAAACTGTGACTGCAAAACGGTGCTGCTGCACAAATTGTCTGGCAATGCGCGGTCGACAATGGGGGCGAGGAAGAGCGGCGTAATGTGGGCAAAACATTAATGCAATCCGGTGTAAAAGAAGGACATCTGTCAGCTGCAACTGAGCAATCCCGGAAGTGGAACGTCGTGGATCTAGACTAGGAAGAAGAAGACTGCTAGCTGACGTGGATTTAAATAATGCACATTTTAATAAATAAAAAAAAAATCGATTTGCAAATGTTTTATGAGGAAGGAAATGCTTTCAGGATGTTTGTTCAGCCTCAGCTTAACACGGACTAAGATCTTTGTTAGTTTACTAGAAAACTCCACAAGAGACAGAGACACAGACACATACAGTATTTAAGCATTTTTGCAGTCACATGCACAGCCCCACCATTCCTCCAACGTACGCGCACACACACAAACACACAAACACACAAACACACTGCCTTCATCGCTCCCTGTCCTATTTTCTCCGGTGTCGTGACCCATTTTTAGAAATGGGGTCTACATCAATGACACAAGATGGCCCTAAGGACCTGCAGGCGTCCCGTCGCTACATAAACACAGCCTCTACCACCTTTGTCCGCTATTCTATCCACTTCCCATCAACATGTTCTAAGTATAAACGGCTGGAGAGCTTGTGTACTGAATATAATGGACGGTTAATGAGAGCCTGAGAGGAACGCTCCGCGTTCAGGCCATTTTGCAAGAACGTTCATGGGCAAAGAGCGTTAGACTATCTCTATGCAAGACTCCATTAAAACTGTATATGATTAAATGAGAGTAGGAGTGAGCAGAGGTGTGTCAGTTTGTCTTTATGGCTCATATTTCTTTCATGTTTCACGTGGAAGTTGCTGATAAAAAAAAAGGACCCACCTTGAAGCCGGTTTTGCTTTTCTTGCAGCAGAGGCAGGCCAGCATGAGGAAGACGAAGGTGAAGAGGCCCGAGAGGGAGATGGCCACCACGGACAGGGAGGTCGACCAGGATAGCTCACTCAGCGGAGCGCCAACTGCAGGACACAAGTGTTACACACAGACAGAAGATGAGCTGAGGCACAACACTATTGTTTGTGTGGACTACATTAATGGGATCAAATGCATACTTAAGCTTGTATAGCCAAGGGGGTAACTTTGGGTTCAACAATGGGGAGGTTGATACAGTATCTCCAACTATCTAGGGAGGTCCCGGGACATGTCTGCATGTATTGAGAAACGCGTCAAAAACATCGGAAAAAACTTGAAAAGGCGACAAAAACCTGAAACGTTGAAAAAGCGAGGCCTATGTGTATCGCATTAGTCTCTCGCATTGCCAGACCTTCCTCTACAGCGCGCCGGAGGAAGGTCTTTCTAGTCCACACACCATTCCTGGATGGGCGAAAAACATGCTCTGGTTTATTGGCATTTCTTTAAACCAATCACAATGACTCTGCAAAATAGCCTCGGGAAGGAACTTGTTTTGGTGGAACATGTGTACGTTCAAAAGTAGTTTTAGTCGTGCAACAGAAAACTCAGATTGGACAGATAGTCTAGCTAGCTGTCTGGATTTACCCTGCAGAGATCTGAGGAGCAGTTAACCATAGTCCTCACAAATCGTAATCGTCGTCGCTATAGACTAGTATGGTACATGAGAGCAATTGGATTTCAAAAATAAAAGAAATGTAATCCACCCTGATACACTGTTGTACGTAAGTAGGTTTTCCATCGCATCATTTCTAATGTATTATAGAGTAGCTCATGAACTGACTGTGTCTCAGGAGAAATTTCCATTTAGCGACATTCACATGCTTGATTTATGGCTTGCAGTCATGTTTTTGCTGAAAATGAAATGCTCTGAAACATTATAGCTCTGTAGGATTTATCCAGTGCACGATGAACGCCAGGCTGTGATTGCATGTGATGATGTATCACTTTCATCTGGCAATGGTGGCATATCTTTTGCACCAAGAGGCTTTTTCATATAATATTCAGAGAAAACAGTGCTGGGAGGGCAATTTGCAAATAAATAAATTGCTTAACTTTTTCTAGCTGTGACTCTAATTTGTTTTACCCAAATAAAAAAGGACATTTTTACATAATGAGGATACAGGGGGTGGAAGACGAAACTTATTGATGTATAATTTATGTATTTTTCACGGTCACTGCTGCAGCACCCCAGAAACACACTTCTGCTATAGCAACCTCTGTTTAATGTGTTAACCACAACTCTGGATAATAAACTGGATTTATTCCATTAATATATATATATATGTATATATATATATATATATATATATATATATATATATATATATATATATATATATATATATATATATATATCGGCACATGTTCACTACTGAATGTATAGATATAATTCCCTAATATGTGTGAGACCTCGTGTCTGCCATCGAGAGTTATATGGTGGGCGAATGAGGAAAAATACCGAGCAATAATAGATTTTAACAGGTCAAAGATAAGCACAGTTCATAGTATATTTGTGTAGGTAGATATAGCCTATATTGAATACCCTTTACCTGCCTTTTAGTAGGAGATATTGTAAATGAGGAAGAAAAAAAAGTGATTTAATGTGACAGTTTTGATATATATATATATTAGGGGTGGAGCCGAACCCGAATACGGTATTCGGAAAGGCACAAATAACGTGTTTTTTACGAATACTTATTTCAAACAAATACTTTAAAAAATATTTGTATTCGGGAACAAGAAAAACTTTATATCAAAAAGCTGCGTTTCCTCATGAGACGGCAGTGCACGCCCGAAGTGAGTGACGTTCAGGTGTCGGGGAAAAGAGTAAAAGAGGTGACTGACACAGGCTGCTCCGCACAGCAACAGAGAGGGCTCGGCTGAGCAAAAAAACACTTCACTGCATCACTATTTTTGTTGAATAGATTTTTCGTACCTTAACTGGGTTCCGGAGGCAGTTTATAACTTTCGGGAAGCGGAGTTTGATCGGGAGATTATTCCGTTACGCTGCGTTATTGACGTCTGCAGTCGGGTGCTCTTATGTTCGCTCTGTTTACGTAGCTCTGTTAGCTCGGTCATTTAGACAATAGTCTGTTGACAGAGTAACGTTAACGTTCGGTTAAAAAGGTTAAAAAAATGATTGTGTAGTTGTGTCGAATTGTATGCACTTGTGGGAGTTATATGGTACGTTTAAGTTACTGTCTTTTGCAGACAGCAAAATGTAGACTATAGGCTAGGCTAGTTAACCTTAGCATAGCTACCCGTCACTCATTAACTTAGCTGAAACTCCCCACATGGATTTGGGCAACCAAATAGAAAAGAGTGTGGCTGCTGCTGACCCATCTCATGGTCCTCCACCAGCCAGAAAAACTTGTTCTGTGTGGAAGCATTTTACAGTCATTGCTGCAGATAAAACCAAAGTGATATGTAATGTGTTCAAAAGTCAAATAAGCAGAGGCAGAGATATCAAACATCTGTCAACATCTGCTATGCATAATCACATGCACTTAAAGCATCCTCTCCTCCTGGTACTGTCTGCCAACCCCCCCACAAGCACAAATCCCCCCACCAGCACCAAATCATCATCACAGCCATGTTCTGCCCCTGCAAGTCAGTTTCAATCACCTATATTAGCTGGCATAATTATTATAATGGATGTAATTAAAGAATACTTACACTTTAACGTAAATTAGAAGTGTAATGCAAAAAAACTGGAATTTTACGCCTATTTTGAATTTTACTCGAATACAAATACAAATACCGGCTGCTTTGCACACCTATATATATATATATATATATATATATATATATATATATATATATACATATACACACACACACACACACACAGTATACATACTTTGTGTATATTTATGAGGTTTTGTTTTTTTCCCCTCCAATTTGTTCTTATCCCTCTTCTCCTGTATGCATAAATTAGGCTAAATCAAAAAAATGTTCATGTCAACTCATGCTTTAATGTATATATATATATATATATATATATATATATATATATATATATATATATATATATATATAATATATTTTACGCGTATATAATATATATTTTTTTTCATGTCCACTATCAATATTGGTTGTTAAAGATGCAGGTGTTGACTACATCGGTTGCGCTACTTTATTGTTACTTTTACTCACATTTAGTTATTTCTTGAAATGACAACATCATTCGAAAAGTCAAAGTATTGTGGAAGTTTATAGTTGTATAGTTTATATGTTGTTATATATCCAACATGTCGGTCATGTCTTCCACCATTTCCACTCTTATATAATAGTCCTATGGGTTCAGAGGTTCAGTAATTTAATTTGGAAGAATATCAAATAACAACTCCAGTATCGGACGCTCACAGTAAGTGATCAAATAGTAAAATAAGGGAAGTAAACAACCAGTGAAAACCTTAAAGCTTTAGTGCGTAACTTTTTGATACTAATGAACATCCGTTACATTCAAGCCATTACCAAATTAGTTGCTACACGGAAGGCTTGTATCATGTGGATGCGGCGACAGTGTTGTTGTCATTTCTTAGAATTCCTCATGGGGGAGACAGAAACTACGCACTAAAGCTTTAAGAATATCACCTAGAGCAGAAGCATAATAATCAATCAAAAATGATATCAATTGCAATACTGTATAAAACTAAATACCTATTAAATCCACATTCAATGTACACATTGTATTGCTCCTTCATACTACCATACATTACTTACTGTTGAAACACTTACAAAACAAAACACTGAACCTATATTCATCCTTCAAAATAAAGCCTTAAGAATTGTAAATAAAACTACTTATAGAACAACAACTAATCCACTTTTCATCAAACTAAAAGCACTCAAATTCAAAGATATTGTTCATATTAATCAAAAGCTATTGAACAGTATCCAAGGGTTGTTTCAAACGAGAGAGAGCAAACATCACTTAAGAGGAACTTGTGTATTTAAAAAGAAACTTATAAGAACAAATGCTAAATATCATTACATCACAGCCAAGGAGTTAATTTATGCAACAGCAGCAATGAAAAGAGGAAATCATGTACAACAATGAGCAATTTTAAGAGACTATTTAAAATGAATATATTGAATATACATATACGAAAAGGACTGGAGGTGATTGTGTTGTTTTTCCTGGGCTTATATACTATGTCTAGTTTGGATGCGTTATTATTCGATTTGAATTAGATAAATGGAAAAGAAAAAATGTGTATATGTATGTGTGTATGCATGCATATGTGTCTATGTGTATGCATGTGTAAATGTGCGTGTAGGCAGTTAGATATACTGTAGATGTATGTGTATGTATACACATGCCCTGCCATGCCCTGCTACACTCTGCCACGCCCTGTATGCCTTGCTGCCCTGCTACACCCTGCTGTGCCCTGCAGTGCCCTGCTACGCCATGGACTACTACAACTACAATTTTAGCTCCATTTCTCTCTCATTATGCCGCTCTGAGCCTCATTCTGTACCAGTGAGGCACATTTTCAGACTTCGTGGTTTGTATTATGCTCCATGTGTGTCGCGTGCATGCTGTCCACTCTCGTAAATAATATCTTGTTCCCAATTTTGGGGGCATTTTTGAGCGGTGGGTGATTTATTGAACTTGTTCTGTGATGGCTTCTGGAATGCAACGGTTGCCATGGAAAGAGATTGGACAGACAGCCACGCAGGGCTGCCTTCAGCTGTAAGTCTCTGACACTGATTCCTGCCAACAGCAGTGCCAACCAGACACACACACACACACACACACACACACACACACACACACACACACACACACACACACACACACACACACACACACACACACACACACCCACAGAGAGTCATTTCTGCTGCCAGTTTATGCTGATCCTCTGAAAGCTGGTGCGACTGGCTCTCAGTGAGTATCAGGCTCTTAGTATAATTGGACAGAGTGCGAACACTGTTGTTTAGCTGGCCGGCTGGCAGAATGCAGGAAGACAAGAGAATATGAAAAACAACAAAAAACATTCAAATTTAACAGTTAGATGCAGGATTAGCTGGCTGGCTCAGGGGTTCCTGGAACATGGGAGTCCCAGTCGGGAATTCACTCGAATGGACTATATAAAACCAGAGGTACAGTGCAGCAACGATGTCAATAAAAAGTGCAACATGAAGCAGACTGGGAGGAAGAAATGGAGAATGCCAGCTTGCTAATTCGGTCCACAATAACCCTTCAGTGCTTTTGATAGACTACAAGAGCATTCAGATTTAATTACTCTTTATTTGTCAGGGGGGTAATTACCGAGAGCAGAGACAAATTCTGGCTCTGTTGTGGTTTATTTAAAACTCCCTCGCTTACAAATCCCATCTCCCCCCAGCAGCACAAGACAGAGAGTGTGACGTTGGATGCTGCTCGGGATTAATATTTAAGGAAGACCCTTAGGTCCACGTGCAGTCGCAATGAAAACAGAGCATTTAAGTCCAGGAGATTCACTTGTGCATTATTATTTTAAGCAGATGCAACATGTATGACTGCCACACCCTTAGTCTAAAATTAACTACATATCAGAAACACTCAGTTACACAATGTGGGTCGAACCTTTTTGGAACTGATCAACTAATCAAGATTTCTGATGTATACGATAATTATTTTCATTGTCAATTAATCTGTAGATTACTTTCTGGATTAACTGATTAGTTGTTTTGGTCTTTAAAATGTCAGAAAATGTTGAAAAAAATGTGGATCAGTGTTTCCCAAAGCCCAAGATGACGTACTCAAATGTCTTGTGTTGTCCACAACTCAAAGATATTCAGTTTACTGTCACAGAGGAGAGAAGAAACTAGAAAGTATTCATATTTTAAGAAGCTGCAATCAGCCCCTCTTTAAGCCCCAACACTGGTAGTGCAGACAGGTGCAGAAACCAGCTTAGTACAGCAGTTGGTAGGTTGGTTAGCAGAGAGGAGAGGAGTGGAGGAAAGGAACGAGAAAGATTACTCAAATATATTGATGCTGACGCTGCTGTACAGGTCTGATTTTGCCAGTCAGCAACTGTACAACTAAGATCTTATGCATCCTTTTTTTGGAACTAGCTGAGATGAGTTGGACCTCCACAGAAACACATAAAAAAAGGACCTTGTTGTTGTGTTTTCTTCCCTAGCTGTGAAAAATCAATCCCATTGACTGCTAATCTTAATGAAATAGAGGATTCTGCCTCTTGTTAGCTGTAATGAGCCCAGATCAGAAGAGACAAATGTCTCCTGTTAAAGAACGCTTATAGTTCAATCATTCAGGGACATGTCCCTCCAGAGAGCTCCATTAGCTGCACTCAAAAACACAAAACCCCATTTACAGTGAAAAACACAGGGACGCGGACAGACAATTTCTGCGTCTGCATCTTCTCTCTCCTCTTACTTCTCGATTGCTTCGCAGCTCGGGTACCGCATAGCTCTCAGCTACTCAGAGGTGGTAGCCATTTTTAGCCTCCCGAGGCAGGGCGCTGAAGCACATACTGATGACTAAATGATGAAAAGGGAGCGAGCGTGAGGAGACGAGAGGAGAGAAGAAAGGATCTGAGAGAGAAGAAGAAGAGGCTGAAGGGCTGTGTACTCTGCAGTGTCTCCCAAAGGAGAATCTCCCCAGCACTCAGCACAGAAACGTAGTGAGCAGAAGAGCACCAGCTCGGAGTCTGACCGAGAGCACACAGAACCGTGAAGTAAAGACTGAGCCGATCTGACAACCGCACGTGTTCGCACGGCTTTTACAGAGACGCAACTGGCGAAAAAACTCACTGTTTTGCAGCTTAATGACTTAGCCTCGATATACTGCAGCAGAGAGGAAAGCGCTCCAGAGGGTCATCACCACCGCCCAGAAGATCGGCTGCCCTTTCCCATCCCTGGGTGATCGTTACAGCCCCCGCTGCCTCAAAAAAGAGCATACTCAAAGATCCATCATTAGCACAGCAGGGTGCAATAAATACACCAGCACTTTTTGCACTTCGCACTTTATTTATCACAATTAATTCTTAGGATGTTGTGTTGTCTGTGCTGTCATGTGTGTCCTTCTTATGTGTCCTAGGACACTTTGTTGATCTCATGTTTATGTTGATTTTATTTTATGCTGATTTTAGAATGTTTTTTTCTGTTACATGTTTATGTTGTGAAGCAACAGATTGTAGCACTATGTCCAAGACAAATTTCCCCCTAGGGACAATAAAGTGTATTCTATTCTATTCTATCTCACCCGGATACTCTCGGTTTGAACTGCTGCCCTCAGGCAGACATTTAAGGACAATTAAAACATCAAACAAACAGACTGAGAAACCGTTTTTATCCAAGAGCCATAATTAAACTTAAAGGTCCCATGAAATTTTTTTTTTCACTTTATGAGGTTTTTTTAACATTAATATGAGTTCCCCCAGCCTGCCTATGGTCCCCCAGTGGCAAGAAATGGTGATAGGTGTAAACCGAGCCCTGGGTATCCTGCTCTGCCTTTGAGAAAATGAAAGCTCAGATGGGCCGATCTGGAATCTTCTCCTTATGAGATACGTAAACCCTCAGCAGTGAGACACACCAAACACAACCTGTGACCTCTGTGCTGTTAGAATACCAATCTCCCTGTAGGCTGAATAAGACATTTTGGAAAGAAGTGCTTTCTTTTGTCGAGACTGTCAATGAGAAGATCAATACCTCGGCTACGTCTGTACACTTATTATAGAGCAAGAACCAGCAGGCGATTAGCTTAGTTTAGCCTCCGGCTGGTTGCGTGGCAACCTCACAGTGACGACAAGACTCGCCAGCCAAGAAATAGTCCTAGCATGCAAGTAATTCCACCTAAAACCACCTCTAGTTGTTTTTCACATTTATTTTTGGGCCCAAATTAAACAAACAAGATATAATGTATTGAGTAGCTAAATTTAGAAATGCTGAAGGCACTCTGTCTTTTAACTTGGACAGAATCAGATTCACAGCTGGTTATAGCTTCATATTCAGCCCACGGATATTAGAGCGGTATCAACATCATAGCTTTGGACCTGATCCAAAGAACTGAAGAGAAAACCTCTCCAATGAGCATAAACACCTTTGCAGTTCCAGGCTGCATTGCAAAGCTTCTGGAAGGCCTAAGATCACACAGAATACCTCTGTTGAAAGGCCCACATGTTACCACGTTTTTAGCCTACATGCTTAAAAATCAGAATAATGTTAGCTTGCGATGCGGAGATATTGAAACATTACGTAACATTATTTATGGTTTCATAATTATGGATTTATTTTGCTCCTCAGATCTCTGCAGGGTAAATCCAGACAGCTAGCTAGACTATCTGTCCTAACTGAGTTTTCTGTTGCACGACTAAAACTACTTTTGAATGTACACACGTTCCACCAAAACAAGTTCCTTCCCGAGGCTATTTTGCAGCGGCACCGTGGTACCGCTCGGCACTTAGCGCAGCCCAAGACAATTGTGATTGGTTTAAAGAAATGCCAATAAACCAGAGCACGTTTTTCTCCCATCCAGGAATGCTGTGTGAATTAGACAGACCTTCCTCCGCAGCGCTGTGGAGGAAAGTCTGGCAATGCGAGACTACTTTCACCAAAATAACCGCAGAAGTGTGACTTGGCAGGTAAGGTTAGCTTGTGAATTTCACAATGGGAGGCTCATCTTAAGTCTCATCTTTATCCAATTCAAGTATCCTAATTTATGTATTCATAATATTTGGTTTTATTAATCTCTTTTTCCCTCTGGTGCCAAAATGTTTGGCGGTGTTGGTGAATACTTAAAGGTGCCCTGCCACATGTATTTCATGACTTTGTGGTAATGTCTGAAGTTCTACCATGGACTCTGTAACATATATTGTGGAAAAAATGCCTTGGTTACCTTGTTTCAAGCCATTCTAGCGTGGTATGGAAAGCCTGCAGGAAGACTCCGCTCGATTTGTGCCAGTTCTTATTAATATTCAACAAGCTAAGGTGTTTGAATCTGATTGGCTAACACCTAGCCAATGAGAGCCGAGGGCGAGCTCATGAATAGTAATGAGCTCATGAATAGTAATGAGCTCAGGCAACATGATGTCAGACTGACCAGCTTTTGTAATTGGCCTGATTTCTCCTCTTATTTCTGTTAAGTGGCTAGAGCTGACAGAGGAGGTAGCAGTTCATTTTCACATTCACAACATAACACAAACACATATGGACCTAACAGATTTTAAAAAATGCAAGTAAAAACGGTTTTGTATGGCAGAGCACCTTTAAAAAATAAATTAAAAAACCCACTTAATTTCAGGTTAAAATACGTTGTAACTCATGTTACTGAGATTGAAATGGGTATAATATTACCAAAATTGATTTAGTAATGTGTTATATTACTGCGTTACGGAAAAAAGGAATACATTACATTAGCTGCGTGCGTTACTTTTGTAACGCGTTACACCCAACACTGACAATAAGCAACTGAGCTAGCCTACAATGCAGGGATGAGTCACGGTTTTGCTGTGACTTGGCTTGTCAGAATGACTAAAGTGTGGTTGACATGATGGACATTTCGATCAGAGCTGACAGACTGAGAGGAGCCCGAGCTCTGTCGACATAATATCCTGGCTATCAGCCTGAATGTGCATTAACTCTGCAGCTGCCTAAGTGCGTAAAACAATTGCTCTACCAACAAATACATGTGTAAATCTGTATTGGTTTTGTGTTTACAGGTGGTAATTCCAGATCTAATTCAGGCATTAGTGCGTCGCTGTTGCTAAGCCTGCTCCATTCAGATAAGCCGACCAGCCATTATAGAGCCAGCGAAGCCCAGTTTTATGCTGCAGCTGTGATCCAGAAGGGGCACACCTCCCTGACTGTCTGAGCAGGGTAAGTACAGCTCTGCCCTGGCTCTCTTCCTGTGCCCGCTGCTCATATCCAGCTCAGTGGAGTCAGCAGGAAGCCGACACCGTTCACCCATCATCAGGCCTGGTTACCTGTCCTCGCCGCGGCGAGATGATCTAATGCTTGGCGGAGAGAAAGGTGAAAGCACCCAATTAAGGATGAAAGAAGTGAGTGAAGAGGTTTGAGATGAAGATATCAGAAAACGGCGAAAAATGTGGATCAGTGTTTTCCCAAAAGCCCAAGATGACGTCATCAAATGTCTTGTTGAGTTCCCAACTCAAAGATATTCAGTTTACTGTCACAGAGGAGAGAAGACACTAGAACATATTCACATTTAACAAGCTGACATCAGAGAATTCAAACTTTTTTTCTTAAAAATTACTCAAACCTAGAATTTGGTTATGAAAATAGTTGGAGATTATTGAAAGTTGACAACTGATCTTTGCAGCTTTGCCATTAGCAGTCTTTTTTTAACGATTGTTTCATATCAGCATGACTTTTCTTTTTTTTTAAAGAACAAAGCCTTACACTTACACTTACACACACACACGCTAATGTTTAAGGTACAAACGCAGAGGAATGGGATACAAAGAGCATTCTATGGCAGATGCAAATGTGACCTATAGTGTCTTGTAAATGCCAACATCCCACACATTCATCACAACTGAGCTCGCTCTACTGTTAGCTACAATATGCGTGTGTGTGTGTGTGTGTGTGTGTGTGTGTGTGTGTGTGTGTGTGTGTGTGTGTGTGTGTGTGTGTGTGTGTGTGTGTGTGTGTGTGTGTGTGTGTGTGTGTATGTATGTATGTAAGTATGTATGTATGTATGTATGTATGTATGTATGTATGTGTGTGTGCTGGAAACATTAACATTTTGAATATTCTTGTCTCGGAATAACACCAGACACTCGCAAACTGCGGAGTTATGTTAATCCCTGTGAGAATATGCATATGATTCACTGCCAAATGTATTCACTGTGTGTGGAGGTCCTCTGCGCTCTATATCAGGAGCAGAAGTAACGGTTTCCACTCTCAGGCTAACGCTGGCAGTCAGGTGAGTGATGTGTGCGGCCCACAGACCTCAGACAGCTACTGACAGACAAGTGAATAACAGCCTTCCTGTTGAGTGGAGGGATGCTCTACAACCTGACGTGTGCATGTTAACATACAGACTTCGATTAGCAGGGGATAATATTTAGAAGAGGTAGATTTGTCCCCCTCAAAAAAAATATGAAAGACAACCCACTCCCCAAAAAAGGTAACAAATAACTGTTCAGGGGGCTCAAAACACGTACGGAAGACAGTCACAGTGTCTACTGACTGTGACTATGACCATTACATCGCAGGTCGTCTGTGTGACATCATCATCTCTCTCTCGCTCTTTACTTGCTGTGTGTCAGCTGCTCTCATTGTTCGCCTTCTTCCAAAATATTAGAAACACTAAAGCAGAACCAGGAAACCCAAGAGGTTATAAATGTAGCGTCGCTCCATTATTTCTACATTAAGTGTCGGTGAGTTTCACTCAAATATTCTGTCAAATAAACAAGCGACCGTTTACCGTGTTTGGTGCGTTTGACAAAGCGCAGTGTGAACGCAAACCGGACCAAATGAGAAATGCAACAATGTTGTAACTTCACCCCCCGAATCGCACAGAGTCCATTGAACTACAGGCGAAAAAGCGCCCTAAGTCCCTACATTGTTTCATCAGTAAATCATTTCACATTATACATGTAAGAGGTTTCACTCCATAAAAGTATTTCTTTCATGGGGCGGCCTCTAGCTCACCCAGTAGAGCGTGCGCCCCATGTAGGCTGAGGCCTTGGCAGCGGCCCGGGTTCGAATCCGACCCGTGGCCCCTTTCCTGTCTTCATGATATCCTGTCGATTAAAGGCCATAAAAAGCCCCCAAAAATAGTCTCAGTCTCTCATGGACATTACACCTGATGTACTCTTGTGAATGCAAAACCAAACCACAAAAAATGACCTCAGACTCCATTGCAGAAGGCTGGATCAGTGCCACGAGTTAAGGAATGGATACAATCAGTAGATGCTTCTCACTGTAAGATATGCGTGAGTGTGTCTGTGTGCCAAACTAGGTGACAGAGACAAAGCTTCTTAGCTCCCAGCTAACTGAGCCGCGCTTTCAAAAATGCTGGGCTGGTGCAATAAATCACTGCTCCCCCTTCGGTCCTCTGCAACACTAGTGCTGACACCGTGCTTCTATCAGGGAGGGGGACGGGGACGGGGTGACAACAGGAAGACTCATCAGTTAGAGAAAAAAACAACAGGTGACAGAAATGGCTAAACACGTGTGAACTGCATGGATCTGATGATCTGGTCATGAACAATCTGCCGTACATCTGCTGGTTCACATGAAATAATGCACAGATCATCCTTCTGGTCACTTCTTCATCCAGACATTAGACAGATAGAAAATATGATATGATGTATGATATATTAAGTGGCCCATCCCACATGGAATTACATGACACCAATACAAAAGATATGTAATCCACGGCTTCTGATTCAATGTCCACACACAACATACTCTATTTTGCACAAGCTAAAGAATAACGAAAACCTATTACAGCGGCCACAACACAATAGTGTCACCCATAAATTGTCCAACTAGAGCTAAACATTTCAAAACAAAACTACGGACACAAAAAAAATTAATAAATAACAGCGAATGTCACTTCCAGAATCATCGAGACAAAGCTGTCTTCCTTTTAGCCCATGCTTGTTCTAAAAAGTCTGTAAATAAAACATGTTTTATGTTCAAACAACCCAACTAATTCTAGTCTCTTTTACTTCAACTTTGTTAAATAATTGCAATCTTAAAGTGCCCATGTTATGCTAATTTTCAGGTTCATAATTGTATTTTGAGGTTGTACCACAATAGGTTTACGTGGTTTGATTTTCAAAAAACACCATATTTTTGTTGTACTGCCCATTGCTGCAGCTCCTCTTTTCACCCTGTGTTCAGGTCTCTGTTTTAGCTACAGACTGAGACATCTCAACTTCTGTAACATCTTTGTTGTCAGTCGCACATGCTCAGTAGCTAGGTAAGGATTACATGAGCTAGCTAGCAGTTTCTCCAACTTCAGTAGTACAAGGCAGGATTAGCCGGGAGACTTCTTCTAAACGAGGCCCCCTCGTCTCGGCTAGTGACGTAGAAAGCCGTGCAGATTTTGAACAGCTCACCCGGAGCCTGAAGGCAGGACACATTCAGAAACCGGATCTCACTCAGAACACCATGGATGGTTTTTTTTCCAAGTTTGTATGCGTGTGGAAGCACCAGAGACACAAAATAATCCCAGAAAAAGTGATTTTTTTTAAAAAATTGGCACTTTAAATCATGATAGTATGGACACTACAAAGCAAAATGAACTTCATTTTGAATTTCAATGAGATCACATACATAAAAAGTGTGTCTTCCTCACTAGCGCCCAACCAACGTCCTGTTTGAATATGGACAGGGAGTATACCAGACCTGAACTGAGCACACACAGATCTTTTCACCTTGAGATTATATTTCACATATTTCTCAATACCAAACTCATATTACATCAATCTATAAGTTCTGAGTTATGGTTTGTCCAGTCCACTTCTCTTTAAACAGTGTCTTTAATCACATCAACATCTACCTTTTCTCACATAAAATACAGTCCCTTCAAATCCTGTCCTCTGAAATAATAATAAAATAATATGACGCATGTTTGGTTTGTCCTCGGAGATCTGAAGGTAAACCTAACCAAATGTCAGCGAACAGCTGCCGACGGCTCTGACTCAAGAACAGGCTGCAAGTTTTTTTTTTTTTTTTAAATCAACTAGTTTCCATGGTGACTCCTTCCCCACTGCTTCCCCCAATTCCCGTTCAGCCCTCCTAATGCTCACAGACGCTGAGCCAAGACAAAGAACAACTTGCCCCCACACACACACACACACACACACTAGAAAGGAAATTAACCTTCTAGTCACTCGCCTAAATAAAAGCACCAGTCTTACATTTTGGCACAACAGAGAAATAACACTTTAGGAAAGGAAAATGAATATAAACAGCTATCGGAGGCACTGTGCATCATTCGGTGGTTTATTATTCTTACTCCAGCGGCTGATGACACATCACACCTAAATATTTTTTAGCATTGGAGTTTATTAGAGTCATTAGAGTTTCACATAAAGTGTTAAAAAAACTCTTAAAAGGTGCCCTGCCACACGTATTTCATGACTTTGTGGTAATGTCTGAAGTTCTACCATGGACTCTGTAACATTTTTTGTGGAAAAAATGCCTTGGTTACCTTGTTTCAAGTCATTCTAGCGCGGTATAGAAAGCCTGCAGGAAGACTCAGCTCGATTTGTGCCAGTTCTCATTAATATTCAACGAGCTAAGCTGCTTGACTCTGATTGGCTAACAGCTAGCCAATGAGAGCCTGGCTATCAGCATCCTTTACCCAGCGCAACTGGGCGAGCTCATGAATAGTAATGAGCTCAGGCAACATGATGTCAGACTGACCAGCTTTTATAATTGGTCTGATTTCTCTGCTTATTTCTGTTCAGTGGCTAGAGCTGACAGAGGAGGCAGCAGTTCATTTTCACATTCACAACATAACACAAACACATATGGACCTAACAGATTTCAAAAAATGCAAGTAAAAACGGCTTTGTGTGGCAGGGCACCTTTAAAAAAATATTTTTGATTCAATATTTTTCACATAGAAAAAGAATTGGAGTTTATTTGTGTGATGAGGGATGCAAATATTGCTTACTGGAAAGACAAACTCTCTTGATCATAATCCTAAAAAAATCAAGGCTGAAGACATGCATTTGCTATTTAAACAACAAGGGCGCTGGATGGGAAATTGACAACTGTGTCGGTCTTAAAAGGTGCTGTAGGTAGGATTGCGAAGATCCAGGACTTAGCCCAAAAATGTTTACATTGACAACTTCTCAGTCCCTCCCCTCTTTCCGCTAAAGCCCAAAACGGTCTCCTAAGCCCCTCCCCCCACAAGGGAAATGAATGCGTGTGCATGAGCAGTGATTGACATGCAGTTAGACACCACCCCCCCACCCGCTCGTGTTTGTGGCAGACATGACGTGAACAACAACTCAATGTACTCAATATATCACCCTAAATAAACGCCAAGAGTCACATCTTCTCTGTATATTCCTTAAACGAGTCAAATTCAAATGGTCCCAACTTCCCGTTTCAATTGAACACTCTCCATTTCCCTTCCTGGAAGCCTTTCAGTGTCATTCCTCCTGCTGTTCTCCAGCACAAAGAGAGATTTCCTCCTGTGGAGTTACACTGTTTGGACCCGTCCACACAAACGATTTAGCAAGATTAGCTATTCATATCATGTGGGAGTCGGGCCTATGTTCCTTCCATATGAGCAGGCAGCCCACGCACTGTAACCTAATTACAGGAAGCTGTAAATCAGAGCAACTAACCATGAAACACATCTTCCTGGAGCAGCCATATTATCTCTGTTCAGCAGCCGGGAATAGTTCTCCGGATCACCCGCGGCGGCACTTCTGCTGTCAGGAGTGTTTATTCCAGTGTGTAGGTGTGTGTGTTTGTGTTTGGATGTTTTGTCTACCTGACATGTCCCGCCCTGCTGTGGCAGTTACACTTCAGTATGTAGAGTGCATCCTCGGCTGTCTGTTTCCTCGCAGCTTCCACCTGACGCTCTCACTTCCCTCCCCAGACGATTCGCGGCCTAGAAGCACCTCGGCCTCGTCTGCTTTATTTCAGCACACAGCTCCCTGGAGGGCCCGACGGGCACATCAGCAGTGGAACACAACGAAATATATTTACTTGAGTCCAGTTTGAGGAGACCCTTGTTTGTCCTTGCTTCAGTTATCTGACGGTTGATAAAGAGGTTACATTCAACACGAGATGAGTCCTTCTTTTTCTCTGTTTCCTCAACACATTGTCGCTCCCGTCGTGTCAAAAGTGATACTTGGTCAGGTGCCTTTGGCGTTTGTTACTGACGCAAAAAGTCTCCTTTAGAGTCTCCTTTAGAGTCATCTTTAGACGCGCTTGGTCAGGACTCTTGGCATCGCTTCTTGACGCTCTGATTCGGGACTCTTGGCGTCACTATTTGACGCTCTTGGGTCTCGTGTCTAGCCCTTTGGCATCATATTTAGATGCGCTTGGTAGGGACGTATGTTTAACTGACGTGCGGCACGAGAACGGGACAATTAGGGTTAGGAAAGGATCATGGGTGGTGTTACAAAATGTACGTTTCAGTGACACGCGGGACAAAAACGGGACATGAACCCCGGTCTCCTGGGTGAAAGTCCTGGGTTGTTTGACCCATCTGGCGCTGAGAGCCACTGACCAAGCGTCAGGATCGTACGAGGTAGGAGTGAGAACGGGTTGGTTTCCTTTCCTCCTGCTTTGCTCCATTCATTCATCACTTTTTTTTTCTTCTACTGTCCCTTTACTTCCTCTTTCCCTCTTTTCATCAGTACTATACCCTTTTTCCTTCTTGCTTTCTCTCCATTTGTGTTTGTTCCCCTCCTTTTCTTCTTTAACCAACCTTTACGTTCCACACGGCAAGATGATTTCCAGCAGATTCTTGTTCACAATTTCAATTTCAAGAATATTCTTGCTCACAGGTGTTACCTCTGCATAGCTTTTTAAAAAACATAATCTGTGTTAACTGTAAACTTAAGTATCAAGTATTAAGTATTTAAAACAACTAACCTTTTCAACAGGATGCCCTATGATGGGTGACAAAAGTCCGGAATGTAATATTTACTGGACAAGAATAATTAGGCTAAAAGATTTCAATTCCTCCTCCAACACTGGGGACTTTTCTCTATCATATCTTTCTTTCGTATTGCTAATAATCTGTGTTATTTTATGGATTGTATAGGATAGGCAAAAATAAGCCTTGGGCTTCAGCCTATTCCTTTTCCAGTTGTTAATTGTGTGAAATGGATCGTTGTAAACATGTATAATGTTTTTCTCAATTGCGTATTCACACACATCGTCATGCTTTGTTCATAATATTGTATACATTTATATTGCTACATTTGGGTTTTTAGGCAGACTTTAGAGCCAAAAGCCATCTCCGTGCACACAAGTGTTTTTAGCTCAAGTAGAAGAACTGATCTCTAAACTAACACGCCCAAACCAAAATATCTCATCAACATTCTGGTATACTGGGCATAAACAGGAGGCAGCATGTATACTTTGCCCGTTACTGGCAGTTGCCATGGTAACGTTAATAGCTTAGTCTCAGAGAACGAGACGTCATGACCGATAAGACCCAATCAGGAGGAGAAACGTTGGCGTCAGCGTCGGTGTTGTGTTTGCGTCCGCGGCCGTTGAGACTGCAACACAACCCGGCAGATTCCAAACCCAAACGGGTCAGAAGTGTTTTATGTTTTGGGGCTCGGAAACACCAGAGCAGTGGAAATGCGAGGTGTAAACATAGCAAAGGATAAACCAAAACGTAGCAATGTAAATGTAGCCTCGGTGAGCTAGATAAACAGTTCTTATAGACTTGGGAATGCACAGCCCCTCTGAAATCAGCCACCTTCGGTGTGTGTTGTGTGTGTGTGTGTGTGTGTGTGTGTGTGTGTGTGTGTGTGTGTGTGTGTGTGTGTGTGTGTGTGTGTGTGTGTGTCTGCATGGCGAGCTACATATGTGTGCCAGCTGCTAAAGGTCACAACACTGAGAGAAGCAGTGGGGCGGCGACATCCCTCCCACTGACCCCTCCAACAAAAAAAAACATGAATGCCACTCATTTGTTTGCCTTCATGTTTCCTGCTCTTTTCTCTCCATCTTAATACGACATCACTTTCCCCCCTTGGGGATGATGGGATTTGCTGCATGTGCATGCATGGGTTCTCTGAAAACAGCTAAAGCTCGGTGCTTCTAGTCTATATGGAGATAAACAGCAGTTATGTTGTTCTCTGCGTTGTCTCAGGGAGGAGCGACAGGCGTCCCACGGTGAGGACTTAACTCAGAGACAAAAACAAAGTGGTAGATGAGGGGAGGATACGTGGCTGTGTGGGCCGATGACATGACACATGGATGTGAATATTGATGTACATGTGCTCTGAATATGATTGAAATGTTTTTGAGAATTCTGCTGTCTCTGAGCCGTTCATGAACCGTGAATGTTGCATTAAGTCTCATTTGTTTGGTAGGGTGGTGCTTTACACCGACTTTTGTTTTTGCTACTTTGTCTATTTGTGTCTGTATATTTCTCCTAAATTCAGCAAAAGTTAGCATCAGAAAATTCCTCATTTGCATTTTTAAACAAAAAATCTGAAAACAAATTGTCTTAACGTAAGGAATATTCTGGGGAAGTTTCATGCTAATACCGGTGAGTTCAAATGTTTTACCCGATTCACCTGTAAAAATGTCTGACTTCTACAATCCATATCTTTTAAAAGGTTTTCTGCTCAGACTCTGAGCCCGAAATCTCCACTTCAGTAGCACTTACATAACTTTCCACTTTAATTCCCATCTATATTCTGAAGCTTTGTACACAGGGCTTTGTTCAAATATCATTCACAGCCTGATTTATGTAACATTGTTTATGTTTAGGCCTTTAGATTCCCGTAGGAACATAGGCCATCGGCGAAGCTCTTCCATCCTCTCCGGACTTGGGCCCTCCGCTCCAGATGTTGCCACGTCAGCCATTCTTTCTTCATCTCCTGTTCTGTGGTTCTTCTCCAGGTGGTTCTCGGTCTGCCTCTCTTCCTCCTGCCCTGTGGGTTCCATGTCAACGCCTGTTTAGTGATTGATTTCTTTCTCCTGAGTGTGTGCCCTATCCACTTCCATTTCCTCCTCCGGATTTGCATTTCTATTGGGTCTTGTTTGGTGAGTTCCCACAGGTTGCTATCACTGCTGCCTTTCCACCAGCATACACGGTCCTCACATTCCATGTCGCGATGGTGGTGGGTTGCTTTGAGGTCAGAAGCCGCTTCAAACGTACAGCCTCCTTGCGGTTTTCCATGCACGCCGTCATATTTTCTTTAGCTTGGTTCGCTGCAGAGGCTTCCTTCCCAAGGCTTGAGGATTTTCTGATTTTCGTCGATGTTCCCGTAGCTGAAGGCTTTTTTACAGGGTGGAGGAGCTGGTCCCACGTCCAAACCCCACCTTTGGGGGAATGTTTTGGAGTAACATAGAAAAAAAGGGATATTTAATGGCTGTTGACAGTATTTTCTCACTTATCCTAGAAAGAAGCTAAAAAAAACCTGCATTGTCGGATTCTCAAAATTCAGACAGTCCCTGAATGTATCTCGACAAAATTCGCCAACATTATGTAAAAATGCTCCAAAGATAGGCCAAAAGACCACTATCTATAAGTCTATAATGTTCAACTTAAATAAAAAAAAAAAAACCGTTTGCATGATCAAGAAGCTGTAAAATGCATAAAATTCTCCAGGTTTAAAAATGGCAACCATTGTGTTGACAGTGTGACGCACAGCCATGTGATGAAAATTCATCCAATCCGTGACCGAGACTGCAAGCCTAAGCACCAAAACAGTGTACTAATACCACACTGCAAAAATACTCTGTTACAGTTAAAGCCCTGCATTGAAAATTTTACTTAAGTAAAAGTATGTAAATATCATCAGGAAAATATACTTAAAGTTAAACATTTGGACTTAAGTACAGTATTTCAGTAAATGTACTTAGTTACATCATCACTACTGGTGTTAAGAATGTACAAATGTAACTTATTCTTTGTGTGAATGATGTAGCGCCAAAATTATTTTTTTCCTGTATTGTATATAAAAGTGTTCCCTTACACCGCCTTCACACTGGCACTTGAAATCAGCTCCGTAATACGCCCCCAGTGGACGTCGTACTACACCGCTGAAAGCGTCGATAGCGAGTAGAAAAACAATGGCGGAGAGAACGACTCATTCTGTCAGTGTCCGAATGTCCGATTCTCTCTGAGCTCTCCTCGGAGGGCTAGAGAGATAGAAACAAAAAGGCTGCTGCGTGGAGAAAAGTATTGCTCTGAATGCTGTCTGAATGAATAACGTCAATTCACCTGAGCAAGCGAGCTCAGGCTAGCTAATTAGTTAATGTTAGCTAACGTCACCTAGCGGGCTCAGGCTAATCGACGCCAACTAGTTAGCGTTAGCTTACGCGAGCAATTGTATTAACTGCCCTAATAACGTTAGGAAATCATGAAAATAAAAACTTACAAGACAACATATCGTCATGAAATCATTATTTATTTGATTAAAAGTTAAGAATTCAGATTTTTTTATCAGTATCATAGCAACGCTAACTTCCGCTCGAATTGTCGGATAGGAACCGTCTGTAGCCTGTCGCAAGAGTTACATTTTTTTAATGCATCTGGATAACCAACAGACACCATTTTTTTTGCACCTCACTCGTTCGGACCCATTCGCATACGGCCTGCATTTACAAAGCCCCAACAATTATAGTAATTCCCTCAAGAGCAAGCATTAGCAGTAGCTATTGCGACAGTGGCAAGGAAAAACTCGCTTTTAGGAAGAAACCTCGGCAGACCCAGACTCTTGGTAGGCGGTGTCTGACGGTGCCGGTTGGGGGTGTGATGAACAGTGGCGTAATAGTCACAATAAAGATAATGGAACAGTGACTACAATGGTAGTCGTAGTAGTTCATGTCATAACTACTACTTTTTTATGTTTTATGCCATGATAACTTTGTTATAAAGCTCAAAAGACATTCCGGAGGTACTCCTACTTCTGGCCGTGGTTGTGCTCGTTAATTTGAGATGCCAGACCTGCAATGAGTAATAATGTGACAGGAGCAAAAAAATAACTCCAAAATGGCTTGGGTTATAAGATAATGCCTCACTTGCATATTTAAACATAACATTTCAGAAAACTTGTAGTACAAAAAATTATTATCTCAATTTAAGTAATCAACTGGGGACGTTTCACAGTGATATCTGGTAGTTAACATGTTTTTCCTGTTCACCTGCAGCGTCTCTCCTTAAATGAATATTCAGTGAACCACCTCAAAGAATAATAGCGTTTAATAGGAATAATAACAACGGAGTGTGAAGATGTTAAATTGAGAATATTATTCCGTGCGATACGCAATGAAAGCCTGGCATTTATCAAGTCCTTGTAGTGTGGAGCGCAGCGCAGAAGCAGAGGATTATGGGTCTCTGCTGGAGCGCCGCAGCTCACGTGTAGCGCAGCTTCACCGAGAACCGGCGAGGCATGAGAAACAAACAAGCCTTCGTGTAGACGTGGAGCCGTTATGTGTGCACGCACAGAAACATCTGACAGATCGGGCGCGCAGGAAAGTTAGGAAACACGCACGGTTCACCTGAGCGGACCTCGGAGAGCATGAGAGCAGAGCTTTGACACGCCTCGGTTCGTGGATCTTGTCTGGATGAATCGTCTCAGTCGGTGAGGCTCAATGGAGCGGAGAAAATACAAGCTATCACACATCACAGACGGACCATTACTTATCGCTCCATGCTTATTACTTCCTCCTCAAGTCCTTAATCTCTGACTTCCTCCTGACTCTTCTCTCCCTGGGAGCTGTCTTCCACTTTTCAAAAACTGCAACCGGTTTTCTTTCTCTACATTTAAAAAATATATATTTATTGCGTTCTCTATCTCTTTCTGCTGCCAGGTGTTGTCTGTCTGTGTGCGGATGAGGTGAGAGGCCACTGGAGCAGAATGAATCTCGTCTTCTTGCCCTCTGTCCCCACTGGCGCTGACTGCACACGCTCCGATGTGAAATCACATCATAAATGCCATACAGGGGCAATTACATAACACACACACACACACACACACACATCTCGCAGGAGCGCAGCACAACACACACACATGCAATGTTCCCTAAAGTCAGCTGTGTTAAAGCTCCGGTAATCAGTAGTTTAGCATCAACAACAGAATAAATGCATTATTTAACATGAAAGATGTTGCTTCACGGTCGTCCTGTGGCATGGGCATTAAAGCATGTGTCAAACTCAAGGCCTGCGGGCCAAATCCGGCCCCTCGCAAATTCTGATCCGGCCCGCATATCAATTTAGGTTCACAATAAATGTTGGCCCGCCTAGTTGTGCACCAAACCGAAAACACAGGAAACTGATTTTCAACTTGCAATTACGTGACACTCAAAGCTGAATTTGGCAGATTTGCCGACTTTGAGACTCAAAAATGTAATTATTGTTTTTCTTGATTTGCTCATTTCCGTGATGGCTTTGGAACTTTTTTGCTCACTTGTTCAGGGCTTTATGTGGACCCAACTGTAAGTGAGAAGGCTATATGAGACATTCAATAATACAGTCAAAAATAGTTAACTTTTTCGATTAAATAAAAGCATGTGAATAAACTCTACATGTCTGGCCCTTGATGTGATTCTCATTTTCCAGTGTGGCCCTTAGAGAAGTTGAGTTTGACACTCCTGCAGTCTAGTCACCACCATAGTGGCAGCAGCAGTCCAAATGAGTAAAGACAAGTTAAGGATAATGGGTATAAAGTGGGAAAAACTACGTAAAATGTCAAAATTGTCAGAAAAAGTAACGAAAAAAAAAAATTGCCAAAAAGCCCTGTTCACTGTGATGCTGTGAATCTGCATTACTATTTGTACTCATTGTGAAGTATTGTTTTGGGGGGTTGGCTCACTTTTACTCACAACATGCTATCTGGGAACAAAGGATTCTATTCACTATGCTAAGCTAAACTAGCGGCGGCGCTGCCAGACTAATGCTGCGTTCATGCCACCTGGGAATAACAGGGACCGCCACCCGTGATTACGTTGTTTTTCCGAATGCCAGCGTTCACATAGTCGGGATGCGTGTTCTTCTTCTTCTGTTATATTGGCGTTTGGCATAACAACTTGTTGCATGACTGGCACCAACGGTTGGCCGTAGCCGAGAGCATCAGGTGTGTGAAAACATGGAGGCCACAATAACAAAAAGATTTGCTGCGGTTTTCTTATGCGAGCATCCAAACAGCACATCGCCAGGTGTTATCTGCAGGACAACGAATGGGAAAGGACATGGATAAGGTGTTGTTTTTTTTATACATGGGCCTATTTATGAATAATTTAAAACATATTTATTTGTCCACAATAAACAGTTTACTGTCATTGAAATATGTTCAGTGAACCAAAGTCGCCTCCATCAAACATCAGTTGTCAACAACGTGTCACCAACTGGGAAACTCCGTTAGCAAAATCCAGCCCGAGTTTCCCACCTCTGATTCCCACAGGAAGTGACGTGAATGATGACGTTTTCACTGGGAAAAATGTTTTTCCAATGTCCATGAGCGCACGGTGAGACAATGCATGCACTGAGACAAAAATGCGTTTGCCCACCTATCAAAAGACAGCCTTTTGCAAATTCCGACTCGCCAGCACGGTTCAGATGTAGTGATATTGTTCTTGTTTAAGATGTACATTTGCATAAAAGCAGCTTTTAAATAATCAACTGTCTTCACTTTAAAAGGCCAGCAGATAACGAACACCGAGACTGCAGAGCATGTCTTCAAATATTGATGAGAGATGCTGGCCAGGCTTTGTGATATGTGTCTGCCATTATTACACATGATCACAGGGAGCGGACCTTCTCCAAAGTGCCCCCCTGCTGTGCACCGGCTTCGAAGCACGGTTTCCATGGATACACTTTAAGTATATCAGGCTGCCTCATTTCAGTGTGGGGCTTCATGTGAAATGGCTTTATGGCCAGGAACAAGTGCTATTAGCAGGAATTGGCTTCTAAATGTTGTGCTTCCTGTTCAGAACTGGAATAAGAATGTGTATCATGACGTGTGCAGGCTGCTTTATATAACTGGGATGATCTAGATTCACGCTCAGGCAGAGGAGACATGTTAAATGATTAACTTATATGGAGCTTCAAACATGAATGTATCCGTAGAAACAGACTAAATGTATACCCAATGAAGAGAACACTATAAAGGGTACACACGATATGTCAGGATTACTGTGAGTAATATGTATATGTATGTATGTGAGTACATGAGATACCTGCTCACAAGGGCGTTTCTAGCATCAGCTTTAGGGGTCCCTGAAACCCTTTTAACGTTTTTTTTTTTTTAACGTTATTCTACTGTGCTAACAGTAATTTTGGACCATCATGATAGGGGAAACACTGAACTATGTAACTAGAAAGACACCAACGATTATGAGAAAACTTACTTTGATGCTGAGCCAAAGGGCCATTACTACAAAGTCGAAGAGGTATTACAAATGACATTGGATATTTATTTATTGAAAAGCAGACATTTCCAAAATGCAGTATCAATAACTTTTGAAAATTAGAGATTTATGCAATTTTGAGAAATGGCTATTTTCTGAAAATGGCTCTAGATCTAGGCATCTAGATTCTGGGTTCAGTTTCACGATGCTGTGATATTCATAGAGCAGAACTCCTTAGGCTTTGTTCACACTTGGCGTCTTTTTTGTTGTTGTGTGAACATAGCCATAGCTCACAATAGATTAACACACTTTTTTTTAATCAGCAATTATATTTTAGGGGTGCTGGGAACAAGTTCAACCTTAAAAAAAGGGCTAAAATCGCCCCATCCTGCTCAGCTGACAGACAAAGTTACCTGGCGAACATAATGGAGCATTTACCTGCTAAAGATACAGACATTTTGCTCAGGAGTTGGTAGGGACCAAAAACAGAGGCAAAAGGAGCGTAAAAAGCGGAACTTACATTTGCCAGTTCTTTTATAATTATTCAACATTAGCTTTTGTTCTTTGTTCATATGTCTGAAGTTTATCTGAACAAACAGCTGAACAAAACACGTAACTTAGGTTTGCAACAGAGCTCATCTCCTACAACAGCAATCCAATGTAAAATATTCCCATTGGCATTTTGTTGAGGCCTACAAAAATATTCGTAACACTCTAGAAGTGGTAGTAGCAATTGTAACACTGAGTCCCCTCCCCCCTTCACACTATAAAGATGACATTTAATTTGCCTTCAGTGTTAGAAACAAATCCCACGCAAACATTCAGTCCTTGCCTGGAGTGGCAATCGCTCGCGTTTTAATTACTCATGGTGATATATGAAGTCCTTACGCCAATCAACAACATATTGTTAATGGTTTTGTTGATGCTCACCTGCGAAATAGATTTGTGCAAACAATCTTGTGTACTATGCCACTGTGAACCAGTGTACTTTCATACAGAAAGAGATTTTTCAGTAGTCACTAGTGATGTGTAACAATACACACGATTCACGACTTTAAGTTCACAACGCTAATCACAGGATTTCTTTAACCGAACGGGCTGCAGACAAATGACTGAAAGATATTCCTTTTTTTATACGAATTGTGCAAAACAACAGATGTGTCCTCTTATTAAAAGTGCAGCTAAGATTGTATTTTATCTTATCTTAATAACAACAAATTTATAGAAAAATAATTATAAGGTTTCTGTAACAAATCCCACATCAAAATAACTAAATAAATAGAAAATAAACTAAGAAGACGTAATAACGTCTAAGGTCTAGGAAGTGAAATCAAAAGTAGATTACGTCCTAGGCCGTTTAAAAACGGCATCGTG
Source organism: Perca fluviatilis (assembly GCF_010015445.1). Classification (NCBI taxonomy): domain Eukaryota; kingdom Metazoa; phylum Chordata; class Actinopteri; order Perciformes; family Percidae; genus Perca; species Perca fluviatilis. The sequence continues at coordinate 4,372,554 of NC_053132.1, forward strand.
ATTCATTTTGTATCTTTATATCCATTTTTAACCGATTCACAATGCATTGTTACATCCTTGTAGTGATGGAGTACTCGAGTCCTGGACTCGGATTTGTGTCCATCTCGAGTCGCTATTCTCTGGACTCGACTTGGACTCGCTCACTGATGACTTGGACTCGGACTTGAGGATTTACGAAATACGACTCGGAAGTTGGATGAAGTTTCGGACTACTTTTATGTGTCTTGGACTCGGACTTGAGTCCAACTCAAGTCGCTATTCTCTAGACTCGTGGCTCAACACGGACTCTTCTTTGGTGACTCGGATTCAAACACTGGGGACTCGAGACTCGGAATTGACAGTTGGTGACTCGACTACAACACTGCATCCTTTTCAAACCAGGACACAACTGGTACCTCAAACTTGGATTAGAGCCACCATTTTATTTCCCCCCAGCCTCTATTTCCTGCTTTATACGCCTTGGCACTGTGTTTCCTTGTCTTGCCAAAAGGTGAGATAGATTAAGGGGCGTCTGGAGGATAGTGGTTGTCCAGCTCCAACCATGCGGGACTCCGCTGGCTTCGATCTGGGAACACTGATCCAGGCCGGGGGGGACTGACATTCTAAATATTGGATGAGCTCATCTGTGACTGAATAGAGGCAAGAAGAACCGGCCAAAAGTAAAAAACTGGAGCAAATGCTGTCACACAATGTGCAAACACTTACACATCCACCCACAAAACAAACTACGCTTTTCTTGCTGCTTATTCTGTCCAATACCGACATGTACAGACACAGTACACATGTACACCCACTGTCACATGACACGGAGTTATGAGTCATAACATAGCATGAATAACCAAGGTCCTCCAGCTGCAGCGGCTTCACGTGCGGAGTCTGCCGGCTCACGTGCAAATTATGAGGTTGCTTTTTTTGAGCGAGAGAGCAAGAGAGAGAGAGGGAGGGAGAGAGACTTGCTTTATTCACTCGCTCAGACCTTGATAAGTCAACGAAATGCTGAATTAACCTGTAATGAATGACACAGCTGATTCCCGGAGATGTGTTGCCATGGAGACAGTCCTCTGCTGCGTTATAAAGCGACTGACGCATTTAGTGGCTAACAGCGCTGTGGTGGCTGTGGCACTGACCTCACAGGTCAACCGCCATGCCGATCCAACACATTTCACAGGGGATTTCTTCTTCGGGTACAGAACAGAAAGAAGGACTCCATGTTGCCGTATATTCTGTACTGGTATGGATACATGGGTGTGGTATCCACTTTCGAACATTTTGGCCTGACAAAGATCCAAGATCCAGATTATTTTCATTGCCGAATAGTCTGTTGATTTGTTTCTCGAGTAATCGGTAAGTTGTTTGGTCTCTGAAATGTCAGAAAATGGTGAAAAATGTGGATCAGTGTTTCCCAAAATGTCTTGTTTTGTCCACAACTCAAAAGATATTCAGTTTACTGTCACAGAGGAGAGAAGAAACTAGAACAATATTCACATTTAACAAGCTGGAATCAGAGAATTTAGACTTGTTTTCATAGAAAATGACTCAAACTGATTAAGTGATTAACAAAATAGTTGGAGATAATTTAATAGAGTCATCTTTGCAGCTCTAGTATGTACTGGTTTGGGTATAAGGGTGTGGTATCCACTTTTAAACATTTTCGTTTAACTGGGATCCAAATGGAGTCTACGTAAATAAATATTTTTTTGTGGTTTTGAAACGGTCTGCAGACGCTTTCATAGGTAGATGTAGTTTGTCAATAATTCAGAACAAGCATTACATTCAAGAAAGGGTTCAAATCAAGGACAGCTTCGAAGACATTTCGTCTCTCATACCAAAGACTTCTTCTGACTGAAACCCAGCTATTTAGCCTCTGTGTTTGTCAAGCTGATCGATACAGCTTCTCTTGAAGTTCATACGTTCATATCATTTTGACTGTTCATCACTAATGGCAACTCATTCTCCAAGCACGTTGTTGAATAAAGTATAACATCATTCAGTAGAAACATTCTTGCTGAAGTTTAGCTGAATTCTATGTCATTGTGGTGCTCAAAACAACATTCCTGGTAAATCAGCAGATTCAAACGGAATTATTTTTCTTTTTATTTACAGCTTTCAGATGTGAATCAAAATGAAAATCTGCAGAATTTAGCAGACTGTGTATCTGCTTGGGGTGGAAATGTCTTAACATTCTGAGTTGTTTTTTATATTTTTTATTATTTGTTAAAAATATGCAGAAAGTTCTGCAGACTTCTGCGTCTGCCAGGGTAAGAGAGGGCATGATTTCCAGCGGGGAAGGGGGGACAAAGTCCTACTTTTGTCTTGCCCCCGCTTTGATTTACCCACTAAAATCTCCTCTTCCACCTGAACCTACACGAGGAGCTCCAGATCGGTTCTGCAGTCTGCCCAATGCTGTCCCCATCCAGCTGATTTCTCCTTTCCCTTTCACTCTTACGCCAACATTACTCCCTCGTCTTCTCCCCTTTTCTCTCTCTCTCTGTATCAGGAGGCACATGGAGTCTGAACCAATCACTCCATTCCTCAGCCAGGCGAGCGTGGCCAGCGATGAATCCCTCTAAATCACAGGCTTAACAGCCTGCTGCGATACTGCAGGGACTGGGAGGGAACTCCATAGCACAGTTCATAGAGAAATGGAGATATGCCATACAACGATACCAATCATCACTATGGAAACACTAGTATAAGTGTCTTTTATAGAAATGCAGTATCGTTGTTTCTTTCGTTTTAATTTCTCTGTATATGTTTGATATTCTCTTTTTAATGTACGTTGTATGTCATGTCTGTGTCTTCTGAATGGACGTTGAGTCTGGCAATAAAGTTGATGATGAGAGATATAGATAGATAGATAGATAGATATGTTATAGCTCTGTAGCTCTGTTCTGCTCTCTGCTCTGATCACAGTAATCATGTTCTCATTAATTACGCTTCATTTCACCAACAACCCATCCACTATTAATCACAATGTTATTTTTTGTATGATTCCATCAGTAGATTTTACTGGTTGCTATGGAAGCCGAGTATGAATCACGTATGTGATAACATGGGAGATAAATATGGCGGTTATGAGGCTCGTCCCGTTTTTGATAATATTGGGGATGTGATGTTTACATGACACACAGAGAAATCAGTTTATTCATATCTCCGTACAGTCTCTCGCTCTCTCTCTCTCGCGCTCTCTCCCATATTTTCATGATCTGGTTATGAAATGATAGACGTACGCTAGGAGCGTATTTTAGACATGTTTTTTCCAATTTTATTCATATATTACGCTGCTTTTGTGAACTCATTTCAAGCACCAAAACATTTGAGTGTAGGTATGTTTTCACAAGAAATTTGAGAAATGTTTCCACTTTAGGGCCAAATTATCTCTTGCTTTGGAACAATTGTGGGTTATTTACAAAAACCCTTAAAAGGAGAATTCAAAAAGATATCTAAAAATGCCCTGAGACCTCAGAGGGTTAAATATAAGAACAGCTGACTTCTGGCGCAGTAAACCGCCTCAGCGGGCAGGCGTTTTTTGTGCGTACTATGACATAGAATCCTGCCGGCGCCACTGGGACTGAGTACCCAGGGCCTGCATCTGATGAGGGCCCAAAAAGATGCTAGAACGAATAGCTGGGGATGTGGGGAGGGGCCCATAGAGAATGACTTTCTAAAAGGGTCCAGGATTTTTTTTGTGCTACGCCCCTGGGTGCATTGATTGAATCTGCAGTCGCTCAGCCGGTCGGCGCGGCCCTCCGCTCATCTGTTGACTCTCCCGTCATCGAGTCGAGTGATTTGCCTCCCTCGAGCAAACAGGCTAAACGGAGCAGAGATGATAACTGGAGGTCTCTCGGACAGCGTATCGCTCCAAAGCAAATCAATTTGTCATTAAGGCCTCAGCTGAGAGGCTAAAAGGGAAATGAGGAAATGAAATTATTCTCTTAACGCTCATAATCATTCGGACAGTCAAAGTAATAAAAGAAGTAGAAGCTCGCAGGCTTTCATCCGCAGAGCAAAGTGCTTCATATTGAGGCCTGCGATCATGACTTAAAAAAAACAAAAAAAAAACGGTGTGATGTCTGAGGCAGCAATTATAAGTGAAGGTGCAGTTCTGAGATCAGGTGGCCTGTCACTCTGGAGTTTTGTTGTTTTTAAGAGTTTAGGCGCTGGAGCATGGGCGATTTAAGACCCTTTTTAGGGGGGCTCAAGCCACCCTAAATTTCATCTCAGCCCCCCTAAAAATTATAATAATAATAATAATAATAATAATAATAATAATAATAATAATAAACAACACGCACACAGAGCTTAAGTGAGAGTTTGTGAACTTATCTTTTAGTGACAGAGGACAAACAATTACCATTAACAGAAACGTTGTTTTAGCCAATTGGAGGAGGTTGTGCCAGACTCCCGCCTTTGGCTGAGTCTCTATCTGATCTGTCAGAGGGAGAGCAGGAGATGGTTGGGAAGTTTAACGTTGGTAATCCCCATAGAAGAAGTTGGATATTTCATGGCGCAGATCAGACTAGTTAACACTTTTGCAACGCACTGTATCCATGTCACATTCTCATTAGGGGCTGAGCCCCCCTACAGGTCCGATCCCAGAATCGGCCCTGTAATGGAGGAAAGAGAGAGGGATGGATTTGACTCATGCAGAGCTGAGATGTGAATTCCTCCGTCAAAAAGTAACGCCAAGAGTCCCGACGAAGCGCGTCTAAACATGACGCCAAAGGAGACTTTATGCGTCAGTAAGGAACACCAAACACACCTGACCAAGCGTCGCTTTTGACTTTTTTTTTCATAAAAAATTACTCAAACCGATTAATCAATTATCAAAAGAGTTGCAGATTAATTAAATAGTTGACAACTGATCAACTAACCGAATCATCTTTGCAGCTCTTCTTGATAAATGTGTAAAAAGTCAAGGCAATTCATTACATTCCTGCACATCTAATAGTGCCATAAGATAGTCCTGCTCATTGGTGTTCAAATAAAAAAGTTGCCATATACAATACTTGACGTATACGTATATATATTACAAAAACCTTGAATCCTTTCACTAATGTAGCCTCAGCTTTCTTCCTCAGCTCAGCTTGTTTTTACAGAGGGAGCTGTCCAAAGTGCTGAAACACAGACACAGGTGTGTTATTATGGGAAAGCACTCACATTCTCTCCTATTCTATTTCTATTTCAGCTGGCTCAGAGGACGAAGTACCCATTAGACCTGCCATGTGTTCTGCAAAAAACACAATCTCAACGTTCACTGTGAAATGTTGTGGCCCCCATCAGGACCGGCAGAGACCTTCAACCCTCTGAGGACGAAAGACGCACCAAACTCCTATTCCAAAAGTGATATTACAAAATATCTTTTCAGACATTTATTTACCATTTTAATCACATACGGTACAACCTAAGACTTTGGTAAACTCATTTCAAGCACCGAAACAGTTCGTACAACACATCATAAGTTAAGGTTTGTTTTCAAAAGAGATTTGAGGGCTTTCTAAAAGCCGACATCAACGTTTCAGCTTTAGCGGCAAATTATCTCTTTACACATTGATCTAGAAAACAATGTGGGCGTCACTGTACAGAAAGCGGAGTGTTTTCTGAAGATATTGATATGAAATACAAGAAGAAGATGTGTGAAAATGCCCTTAGACCTCAGAGGGTTAAAGATCGAGGCCTGGGGGACGGATCTGAACAGGTAGCTGGCGCCACGATACATCAGGGATGTCAAACTCACTTTCACTACGGGCCACTCTGGAAAAATGAAAATCACATCAAGGGACAGGCAAGTAGACTTTATTGACATGCTTTCAGTGAGAAAAGACAAATATCGTTGACTGGATTACTGCATGTAAGTTATTAAGTAATCTCATTACCTCACACATTACAATATTGCCCTATTATGCTACTTGCACACTGTCTACTTCATATTTGATTTTATACCTATTTGACTACTACATATACTACATTTTATTCTACACTTGCATATATATATACATATATATATATACATACATACATACATACATATATATACTATATATATATATATACATATACACATACATATATATACATATATATATATATATATATATACACACATATATATATATATATATATATATATATATATATATATATATATATATATATACATATACACACATATATATATATATATATATATATATATTTATCTTTGCGATTTTATTTTATCTTATTATTATTTCTAGTATATTTCTTGTATTATCTGTGTGCGTGAGTGAGTGTGTATGTCTTTGTAACTTGCTGCTAATTTCCCAATTCGGGATCAATAAAGTCCATCTATCTATCTTTATAGCTATGTCTATTTTTTTGACGTTTGTCACATTCCTTTGTCATTTTTGTAGCTTTCTCCTACGACTTTTGTCGTTTTTTTTTTTTTTTTTAACATAAAGCCCTACAAAAGTCAGCAAAAAAGTTCCTTAGCCATCATGGAGTTGAGCAAATCAAGCAAAACAATGCTTACATTTTTAAAAGCAGGTTCCCACACAGCCGACTCACAGCCATCTGTCTCTCAGCCTCAACAGTAAAACTGTTCGGTTCTGAGCGTCAAAGTCGACAAATTTGCCAAATTCTGCTTTGAGTGTCGCGTGATTGCAGTTTGAAAAACACTTCCCTGTCTTTTGGGGTTTGGCGCACAACTACAATACATTTATTGATAAGCGGGCTGGATTAAAACCTTCATGGGGGGCTGGGTTCCGCCCGCAGGCCTTGAGTTTGACACGTGTGCGCTACATGATCTATCCCAGTAGTCAGGACTACCACAGGGAGAGACGGAAACTCTCTGCCTGCGTCGGACCGTCGATAGTGAGAATCAGTGGGAGGATCAGGAGATAAAACACGCTGCTTTGACTCCTGCTGTGGCGACAGTTGTGATGAAATCCATCATTCCCCAGGATCTGAAGTGGGAGTCCAACATCAACGCCATCCTTAAAAAGGCCCAGCAGAGGACGTACTTCAAGTACTGCAACTGCGGAAGCACGGCCTACCACAACAACTGTTGGCCATCTTCTACACTGCTGCCATTGAATCCATCCTCTGCACATCCATCACCGATTGGTTCGGGGGCAGCCACAAAACAGGACAAAGGCAGACTACAACACACAATTCGGATAGCTGAGAAAAATCACTGGTGCCCCCCTGCCCTCTCTCCAGGACTTGTACACTGTGTTGGGTAGGACCAAGAAGCGGGTAGAGAACATCACCAAAGACCCCCACACATCGAGCACACACTCTCTTTAACCTCCTCCCCTCTGGCAGGCGCTACAGATCCCTGCGCACAAAAACAACCAGACACAAGAACAGCTTCTTCCCCACTGCCATCACTCTACTGAACACTGATAAGTGGAGTCATCCCCACTCTGGCCAATCACCCACTTCTACACACATTACATACTTATCATTCCAATATGCATCTTGCACTCTACTTTGCACTATTACTTCTTGCACTTTACATCCCACTCCATTTGTACTTGTCTTGATATTATGTCTTATTTGTATATTTGTATTTTTGTATGTTATGTTGATATGTGCCTTTATGTATATTGTTGTCTCTATTGTACAGTATGTCTATATTACTATTTGTCTACTACATGTCTACTTGTTGAATGTATAGAGAGTTAACACCTACCTAACCAGAGGGGCTTTCAGACATCAGGTTAAGGCTTTTTTATGGAATAGAGTAGCCAATATTTTTTTATTAGAATAGACTGATTATTTTATGTGATTTATGATTCTCTGATTTTAGAATTCTTTTAAACCTTGGATGATCTGTATAATATGTTATTGTCTTTGACCTGAAATAGGTCTTCGTTATGTGTTGCATGTTTTAACACCAAGGACCATGTTGGAAATAAGTGTTTACACTTTAACATGCTATCCATTGGATTATGTTGTCTGTCAAATCCAAAATAAATCAAATGAAAATACCAAAGTCAAATTCCTTGTGTATGTAAGTATACTATAACTGATTCTGATTCTGAAATCAAGCTTCGGCAGTCGATCGCCATCAGCAGGGTTTTCAAAAGTACGAATCCCCCATGGCAAAGATTGAAAAGCTTATTTTTTTAACATCCTATTTTCTTGGAATTAAATGTGTCAAACGGCAGGATGGATATGTAAATAATGTAAGCCAGGTCAAACAAGGATTTGTGTAGATTTAAGAAGTACTATTCGTTTGCCTGCAGAAGACAAAAATAAAGCTGATGATTTTTTTTCCCAAGCTTTGCTATATATTCTTAAAGGGATTTATAATTTTGTGTTTGGCTTAATGTTTCTCTTCTGTAGTAAATTATTAATTATATTGGATTTCTTGCTGCGTTTGTATGGCTGCACTGTGTATAACCCTAAAACGAATATGACACTAAAATAGCCTACAACAAACATTGATAAGAGCTGTAACTGACCCTTATTTTTATTGTTAAATAATCTGATTATGGGGCGCCCGGATAGCTCAGTTGGTAGAGCCGGCGCCCATATAATGAGGATTACTCCTCGCCGCAGCAGGCCTGGGTTCGACTCCGACCTGCGGCCCTTTGCTGCATGTTATTCCCCCTCCCTCTCCCCTCTCATGTCTTCATCTGTCCTGTCAAATAAAGGCCTAAAAATGCCCCCCAAAAAAAATCTGATTATTTCCTTGATTAATAGATTTATCAGTTAGTCTATGAAATGTTTTTAAAAAGCCTACGGTGACATTTTATCCAGCCCACATTACAAATCCAAGATATTTAATTTACGATATGACATAAAAAAGGCCGCTGTGTACTCATTCACTCGTCCTACTTTTGATTAACTGGATATCACTTCCACGTCTCGGTCTACTGGTTAGACAAACCTCTCTTTCAAACCAGCACATGGTGCCCAGTCTCAGTTAGAGTACGAAGCAACAATCAGACAACTCCGTGCCTCAATCTACACGCAGGGGCGTCAGCAAAGACACAGCATGTTCAGGAGTAACTAGGCCCTTCAGCAGGAAGCTGAAGTGCTGTTTAGCGAGACGCAGAGTCCCTCCCCCCCCAGAGCTGCTGTGTTGGAGCTAACCCTGTCCACCCTGCTGCGGGGCAAACAGAAAGATAATGTCCCTCGAGGATCAATAAAGAATGACGTTTCATGATTATTTCACCCAAAACCAAAGTGCTTTAAACTTGACAAAGGATTGTACAAATCATCAAGTACGGAAGTGATGTTTGCATATTTGTAAATCAGGATTAGAGGCTTTCAGGAGGGGAGAGATAAAGGGATTTGGGCTCTGAGATTTCCAGTGAGACTTCTCATACATCCTCTACTTGTGTCTCCGCGTGGATTTGAAATCATTTTCTGAGTGAAAACCGGGAGGGGGAAAGAACGAACACACCCAAGAATATTTTGCAGCGTCACCGTTGCTCCGTCCGGCGCTTTCGACGATTGTGATTGGTTTAAAGAAATGCCAATAAACCAGAGCACGTTTCCCTCCCATCCCAGAATGCTGTGTGGACTAGCCAGACCCTCCTCCGCAGCGCTGCGGTAGAGGAAGGTCTGGCAATGCGAGGCTAACCCTTTCCACCCTGCAGCGGGGCAAACAGAAAGATAATGTCCCTCAAGGATCAATAAAGAATGACATTTCATTATGATTTAATCTAGTGTGCCTTTGTGTCTCGGCGCGGATTTGAAATCATTTCCCAAATGTGACTGCGAGTTTAAACTGGGGGGGGAGAAGCTGAAGGCCTGTGATGATCAGGGAGTCTCTATTCTCTCCTCGTCTGTGAGGTCAATACGCTGGAACAGATGGACGCTGAATATTAATCCAGTTTTTTTTTTTATCTGATTAGTGATGCAGCAATTAGTTGATTATTGGATTGTTCTCTGGAGTTGGTCATTTATCAAATTACAATAAACATTTAAATAGGCAAACTGAAGACATCTGAGACATTGTATGGACTCGACAGTTATCAGATTAATTGAAAAAGTGCTCTCCCAATTAAGCGATAGTGTTCATAATTCTTATATCTGACCTACAGTAGATAACAGACGCTGACTGTCTACATGAAAACACAAAGACGCTCTGTGACGAGAAATATTGATTCCCGATCAGTTTTAAATGGTGATGTTCAATAAAGCAGAGCGGCAGATGCAATGTGTTGAACCGATCTGTTGTGCAAGCTTGTCAGTTTATTGATAGCTTCTTCTTGTCGCATCGAGCCATTAAAGTATCAAAGTAAGGTTTATGATTGTGTCTGCGTGCGTCTATCTGATCTTCCAGCTGTAACCTGAGGATGTTTACGTCCCTCTTCATTCATTCGAGGCGGACAGAAGCTCCCTTTGATCGCTTACTTTTAGATTAATTTGAACAGAGGTGGAGACGAATTAGTAGCCGTCAGTATAAAAAACTATTTTGGTTGAAGGGAACAATCAGAGTAGAGCTGCAAGGATTAAACGATTAGTTGTTAACTATTAAAATGAATCGCCAACTATTTGTTTTTTTACGAAATAAAAGTAGAACTTCTGTGATGGCAAGTTAAATGTGAATATGTTCTAGTTTCTTCTCTCCTCTGTGACAGTAAACTGAATATCTTTGAGTTGTGGAACAAAACGAGACATTTGAGGACGTCATCTTGGGCTTTGGGAAACACCTCTGACATTTTATAGACCAAACAACTGATCCTTTCATCCAGAAACTAATCTACAGATTAATCGACTATGAAAATAATCGTTAGCCCTAAATTAGAGGCTCTTATTCTTCAGGCAGGCATGTAGGCAGGCAGGCGCACACACACACACACACACACACACACACACACACACACACACAGTGCAGAATCTATCAGCAATCAGAGGCATGTCTGCAGCAGCCTCAATTATGGGAATGATTACGTTCTGAACAAACTGTTCTACAGAAATCAGAAAAAAAAAATAATAATAATCCTGCAGGCGGATATTGACAACTGAAGATCAGTTTACAGCTTCAGCTTTGTGCCCTCCACTTCTTCCGCTTGCCAACCAGACCATCACTTATTCCGCCAGCTGCTCTTTCAGTCAAAACATCATCTACTGTACACAGTTTGCAAAAGGATGCAACCGAGAAACAGAGAATAACATCTCTGTCAAAAGGGGAACCTAACTGTAGTCCTCCACAGCGCCGCGGAAGAAGGTCTGGCTGGTCCATACAACATTCCTGGATGGGAGAAAAACGTGCTCTGGTTTAATTGCCATTTCTTTAAACCAATCACAATCGTCTTGGGCGGTGCTAAGCGCCGGACGGAGCCACAGTGACTCTGCAAAATAGCCTCGGGAAGGAACTTGTTTTGGTGGAACATGTGTACGTTCAAAAGTAGTTTTAGTCGTGCGACAGAAAACTCAGATTGGACAGATAGTCTAGCTAGCTGTCTGGATTTACCCTGCAGAGATCTGAGGAGCAGTTAACCATAGTCCTCATAGATCCACCGGAGGTTAGAACGCCAACACAAAGAGACAGAGGAAGGTGACGGACATCCGGCCGAAAATGAAGGACACCCGGCGGAATCCCGCAAATGAAACATCGTCGACGTAGACTATCAAGATAGTGCAAACTTTTTATTAGAGAGAGTAAAAAAGCCAAAATTGAAAATGCAGCTTCATTAAGTGTCTGATGCCTGAAGCCTGTGTGTCTCCCTCCCTCCCTCCCTCCCTCCCTCCCTCCCTGCCTTGCCTTGCCTTGCTTGGAGAATCGAATCGTCGACAATATAGACTACTGGGACTGTGACCTAGTTTTCTTCTCTGTATGAAGACAGACACCCCACCTCCAGGTATGTACATCTACTCTCAACTCACGTCCCTCCGAGCCAACAAACAGACCCTCTCCCCTGGGTTTACCTGCTCCTCCAGCACCAGGCCCGAGTCCTCCAGCACCTGGACCCGATGGTTTTAGCGATAGCCTGGAGAGAGAGAAGTCCACTGGGCTTTCGGTCCTGCTTCCCCGTCTGTTGTGTGTCCATATAATTAGAGTGCGCCTCTGTATGCGCAGCCAGGAGCCCACTGAGAGATGTGAAATGGATAACCTGGGACCCGGAAAACCAGCCAGCACTGCCAGTAAAATTCCCCCCTCCCCTCCCCGCCTTTACTGGGCTGTGATGTCATCCCTGTACCCGCCCTCCAGGCAGCAGTCATCCCGGGAGGAAGATCCAAGCTATTGGATATCTCTCTCTCTCTCTCTCTCTCTCTCTCTCTCTCTCTCTCTCTCTCTCTCTACTATTTTCTTTTGCTTTCACATTCCCATTCCTCCGTTCCAACAGCCTCCATCCTTTCATTTTTAACTTTGACATTGCAAAGTTAGAATGACCTAGGTTTTAAAATACCAGGATATTCAATTAAAACGATCCCACATCATGACACAACAGCTGCCGGATGTTTCTTTCCAGAGAAAGGAGTGTGTGTGTGTGTGTGTGTGTGTGTGTGTGTGTGTGTGTGTGTGTGTGTGTGTGTGTGTGTGTGTGTGTGTGTGTGTTTATAAGCACAACACGTCGGCGCAGGTCTTTTGGAACTAGGGCTGGGTACCGAATTCAATACTTTTTAGGCACCGCCCAAACTGCCTCTAAAGTATCAAGTATCGAAAGATTTCTCATCATTCGATACCCAATTCCAATACCTAAGGAGTAAATCTCATCAGCGTCAGTGAGCCAACCAGCACACAGCATGCCTCTACCGAGATCTAATAATGTCTGTGATTGGCTGTCTAACGTCAGACGTCGTAGAGACACGCAGGAAAAACTCCACGTTACACAGAGACGGGGCTCGCGTAGTAGGAGCTGGAAAATAAAAAGATTTGTGCCGTAATGTTTAAGGTTGTAATTTCGTTTGGTTTTGAGCAAAATGTATCGTTTAAGAACCGGTATCAAAGTCACGTTTTTGGTATCGGTACCGGTATCAAAAATGTTTGAATGATACCCAGCCCTAATTGGAACACCTGCACCCAAGACAAATTAACACCTAGACTCTCAAACACCACACATTGATATACAAAGACAACATTTTAAACCCTGATGAGTCTTTGTCAGTACAAAATGAAACAAATGGAAATGGAGGATGACCCACTGTGTCCAAATGTTGGTGTAAACGTGTGGTTTCGAGTAGAGCTACAAAGATAAAATCGGATAACCGATTAGTTGTCAACTATTAAATAAATCACCAACATATCACCCTTTGATAATGGATTAAGTTCATAGAAATTCTCTGATGTCAGCTTGTTAAATGTGAATATATTCTAGTTTCTTCTCTCCTCTGTGACAGTAAACTGAATATCTTTGAGTTGTGGACAAAACGAGACATTTGAGGACGTCATCTTGGGCTTTGGGAAAACACTGATCCACATTTTTCACCATTTTCTGACACATTATATACCAAACAACTAATCCACCCATCCAGAAAATAACAGACTGATCAATCGATGATGAAAATAATCCTTAGTTGCAGCCCTAGTTATGAGTCGATGCGCCGGTGTAAACCAACACATCTCAGAGAACAGAAAAGACAAAAACTGTCCTTCCTCTGTAGCAAAAGAGAGTCTTAAAGAGAGAAAGAAAAGCTTTCTGTTCTTGTTTGGTCATCTGATTCAAACCAACGGCTGCAGAGACTAAAACGCACGAATGGAGAGAGGATTTATAAAATTCAATTGATGCATTTTGAAAAAGCAGGAGGGCATTATGAAGGTAAAGCATTGCAAAACAAAAAAGGCAGCAGAGACCCACTTAAGCGTGATATGTTTAGGCTTCTGTATTACGGCACTACATGGCGATTTTTTTAAAAACAATCCAAAACAAAACACACACCAGTGTCTTCTTCACTCTAGAAAATGTACTGTAAGAGGAGCCTACTATGACAGTAACTGACATAAGCTACTTGGCACGCACACACACACACACACACACACACACACACACACACACACACACACACACACACACACACACACACACACACACACACACACACACACACACACACACACACACAGGTTTGTGGCACTATCTTTGTGGGGACCCGTCATTGACATAATGAGAGTGGGGTCATAATTTTGGCCCCACAAAGCTGTCGGGACCCCACAAGTATACTGGACTTCCGGTTTTAGGACCCCACGAATATAGTTAAACAAGCCCACACACACACAGGCTTGTGGCACTATCTTTGTGGGGACCCGTCATTGACATAATGCATTCCCTAGCCCCTTACCCTAACCTTAACCATCACAACTAAATGCCTAACCTTAACCCTTACCCTCACCCTAACCATAACCTAATTCTATCCCTAATCCTAGATCCAAGTCTTAACCCTCAAACAGCCCTTTAAACTTGTGGGGTCCAGCATATTGGTCCCACAAAGCTGTCGGGACTCCACAAATATACTGGACTCCCGGTTTTTGGACCCCACGAATATAGTTAAACAAGCGTGCACACACACACACACACACACACACACACACAGAATGTTGAATATAAGATTTCAATATCAAGATTTGGTCATAATCCTAATTTCTTTATGTTACATTTCACCCCAGGGTACGGTACAACTAAAGCCGGACTATGGGGTAGGTTGTAACATTTTACTCCTTGTGTCTGAGAGGAAACCATGCATTTTCTGTTTGGAGTCCAGAGATAACAGCTACACCATTTAATAGCAGACACATGGGACTAGTTTGTATCACAGTTTGAACGCTCTGGCTTAAAAGAACTCTAAGATACAGGCAGAAATGTCAAAAATACTACAACTATCCCCGCTCTCCCCTAAATCCATTTTTATACACTGCTGAAAACCAAGAAATGAGATGGACTGCTGCACCTTTTGGTTGCCATAGAAACCAGCTGATTGGCAGGCCGGTATCTGATTATGCTGCATAATAATAATAATAATAATAAATAATAATAATAATAATAATAATAATAATAATAATAATAAAATTCGCCGTTCGTCTCTGCAGTGATTATTTCTGATTTCTTTTCCCCATGATGTGAGAAAACAATGAGGCAATCTGCCTCCAATAGTCATCTCCCATAATCCTCGTCTTTTGCGGCACTAATTGGATCACACACACCAGCCCTGCAGCTCCAATAAGAGACCGCTCCTCTGCTCCCACAATTCCTTTCACCTTCACTTCTGCCTTTCACCTTTGTACACACTGCACCTTTAAACCCAGCTGACTTCATCCTCTGACCTGAGAGAAAGAAATGTTGGAGCTGTGTGTTTCTGGACTTGAGTCAGGAGTTTCCTCCGGCTCGCTTTTCTTTTTTGTAATCCAAAATCTCAAAACACACGCACACAGCGTTGACAGCTGCGGATGAGGAAGATTGCATATATTCAACATATTCATCATTATCTGTTTTGCTGAGAAATCTGATGTATAACTATATCCGTCACCTGAATGCTTCTTGTAACTCCCGTCATTTTCCAAGTGTCTGATCCTATCAGTGCTGGTATAGCTGTCTTCTTTCATTTTTGCCTGTCCTTTTGTGTCTGTCCTTTTAATTGTGTTGTAGGCTATGCTTTTTAAACGGGCGCTGAAAATGTGTAGGAGAAAAATGTGACAATTTAAAACGTTGGAAAAAGCGTCAAAAACGTCGAAGGTTGACGGGAAGACAACACAAGGGTTAAACGGATATTTCTGTTAATCTCAACAACAACAACAAAATACGGGAAATCACCTGTGAAAATGCATTAAAGAAAATCATATTAACACAGAAGATTAGCCCTTAGCCTTAGATTTCTACGGACTTTTCCAACTGTTTCTAGGCGTTTGTTGGAAAGCAAAGTGTTTCTGCATGAACGAGTCGTAGCCTATCGAATAACCGCACGTTAACACCATTATTCTCTTCGGGGGTGGAAGCAGGGGAATGTCGGCTCACCTGAGCTGAAATGGGAGCTGAGGGCGAAGCCGGGGCTGAAAGCGGCGGAAGACATCGTCACCAGCAGCGCCAACAACATCTTTACGGGAAACCAGAGGGAAGCTGCGGGGCTCGGAGGACAAAGCTATAGGCAACACTGTTTCTTGAACACAGCTTCATTTCTCCTCTGGTGGTGTCTCAACGCGCCCCACCATTTCGCACCGGCGTGATAAAGAAAAGAGGCTGACAGGCACGCACTCCTCCTCCGGTGTAAAGTCACCGTTTTATTATTATTATTTCCCTCCACGAGTCTTCAATCTGAACTGTCTCTGCAGAAGAGGAAGATGAGAAGAGAGGGCTGACGACTTGACGGATGGCAAAGTCACCTGCTTTGGGCAGTCAAGTTGATCCAGAATTTTAATTTCCCTTTTTTTTTTTTTTTTCTGGCTGCGGAGAATAGCGCACAGCTTTCACGCGACACCTGGATGCAGCCACATCATCTGAAAAGCATCCGAATGACCGAACGAGAGCCAACGGGACGGGACACCTCCGCAAATCAATCAAACGCTCCGTTTTGGGTCTCAAAGCTGCCGGGACTGGGAGCTGTCCGAGGTGCTGACAGCAGGAGCGCCATCTTGCTCGGTAATGCGCCTAAATAGAATTTATGGAGCGTTTTTTTTTTTTTTTTTGCGCTCTGCCTGCAGGGGAGGGGAGGGGGCTGTGAGAGGCTGTTGATAGGCTACTGTGCTGCTGCTTGCTCAGCTGACTGAAATATACAGTGCAGAATCAGATAGTGGGGGGAAAGGTGCGGATACAGAATCGAAGGAAAGAAATGAATTGCACATAGGCTAGATATTCTTTGCACATTCTGCCCTCAACCCATTCAGCCTTTTGTCTTTTCCTCTTATGCAACAGTTGTTGATGATGATGATGATGATGATGATGTCTATGCCGCTGATGTGGACAATTGGTGTTATGGTGGAAGAGATGTTGATCACGTATTCAACACGACTTTGCACTTTATTGTGGCTATTTGTAGCTTTTTCATCATTTTTAGGCAATTCAAAATCGATCACCATTGACTATTGTTGGTCTTCTAGCCCACTGGTATTCAGGTCACCCCCATCTCCTTCTGTATTGTATGACTATGTTGATTTTCATGTATTGTATACCTTGCTGCAAAACCAATTACCCTCCGTGGACAAAATAAAGTTGAAAGTTGAAGTTATTTTGGGTTATGTTTTCTGTATTTATTGTTCATTTCATATTCGTATTTAATATGGTTTGTTTGTACCTATCACCACGGAAAATTCCACGCAAGTGTACTTATTGTGGCCATAAGCCTTTTTCTGATTCTGATCTATTTTTTGCATGTTTATACCGGCCATCTTAACCTACAAAGCAAATCCTTCTGTCATGACTTCACTGGATGTGTGTTTTGTACTTCTGGAGGCAGAGCCTGCAGCGGTCTCTCCCTCTGCCTCATATAAGATGTAAGAGATATTAAAATAAAAAATAAATAATCTCCCATGAACAGTGTGTGATGTAACACTGGGAAAAGGCACACAGCGGGACTTGGCTCCCTGGACTATCCCCACTCTAATCCTACTGTTCATGTTGGATGAAGCCCCCTCCCCCACACGACAACACTCATCCTCTCGCAATCTCCCTCTTCCCCTGCCTCGGTCATCCTCTCTCCCCATCAGATTGGATTCCTGGCGGCAGAGCAAGTTTTCCTTGTGCATCTCACACGCTTACTAAGATCGGGATTCTTCGCCGCCCGCGCAGAGCGACACAAAAAGCCAAAGACTGAACTGCCAAGAAAAAGGAGAAAAGGATCTGTCCAAGCACATATTCTCCATCATTCTGGTTGTGCATTCTGCTCGATGTTGCATGGATGAATAGATTTGTAATGTATCATTTATAATTAATAGACACAACGTCTCAAAGATTTGCTGTACCCTATGTGAACAAGCCAACATCCCATATAGAGAGGTGGCATAAAGACACAATTTACATATAAAAAAAAAAATGGTGATGCAAGTGAGCAATTATGAGAGAAATGTATCTTTTCAAAAGTCAATTTAAGAATGCTCTATGTATGCATTTTATTTTTTGCTTGTCAACTTAATCAGTCGGCTCATCTAGGATCGGGATGGCTGTGGCTCGGAGGTATAGTGGTCGCCTACAAGATTAGCGGTTCGATCCCGGCTCCTCCGGCCACATGTCAAAGTGTCCCTGAGCAAGACACTGAATATAATATAGATATAGCACCTTTCACAGATAAAGTCACAAAATGCTTCACATGATAAAATTGTTAAAATGCAATAATAGAAATGAAATACCAATGGAAATAAAAGATTAAAAGATCTTGAACACCCAAAGTTACAAACATGAGACAAAAACGAGTTCAAACAAGTGAATCAACTCATATATTTCAAAACATATTACTTATCATGTTTTTTTTTCGGGTACCAATATTCTGTCGGCCAGATATAAGTCACAGACATACAGTAACAAGCTGTGCAGAGACAAAGAGGAGCTGTGGATTGTACTCTGACTGCAGGGAGGCAGATAACGTCCCAGTCCTTTCAAATGAGTCTGTCATGGTGGCTCTAACAACAGCTTTGCTACGTTGCTTCTGGAAACAGCCGGTTGTTCATTTGTTGAATTATATTTGATAATTTTATACTTGTTCACAAGCGGAGAGCTCTGCTGGCTGCCCCACAGTCTGTTTCTCCACCCAACAAAAGCCATTTCTGTTTTCTGAGTTTCCATAAAAATTAAAGCTTTAGTGCATAACGTTTTGATATTAATGAACATCTGTTACATTCAAGCCATTGCCAGATAAGTTGCTACAAAGCTAATTAAGACTATCAGCTCCAAACAACTCTCTCTGTGTTTCTCAGTATGGCTATGTCATGGGGGCGGGGGGGACATTTTTTTGCCCATTTACTACAAATCACATGTGCTTAACAGAACAGTGAACCATTAAAGTGCTCATATTCTGCTCATTTTCAGGTTCATAATTGTAATTTGAGGTTGTACCAGAATAGGTTTACATGGTTTAATTTTCAAAAAAACACCATATTTATGTTGTACTGCACGTTGCTGCAGCTCCTCTTTTCACCCTGTGTGTTGAGCTCTCTGTTTTAGCTACAGAGTGAGACACCTCACTTCTGTACCATCTTTGTTGGGAGGCGCACATGTGCAGTACCTAGGTAAGGACTACTAGCCAGTCAGAAGCAGAGTATGAGGGCATGCCCTGACAGTACCTAGGTAAGGACTACTAGCCAGTCAGAAGCAGAGTATGAGGGCGTGCCCTGACAGTACCTAGGTAAGGACTACTAGCCAGTCAGAAGCAGAGTATGAGGGCGTGCCCTGACAGTACCTAGGTAAGGACTACTAGCCAGTCAGAAGCAGAGTATGAGGGCGTGCCCTGACAGTACCTAGGTAAGGACTACTAGCCAGTCAGGAGCAGAGTATGAGGGCGTGCCATGCTAGCAGCTAAGTGAGCATTATAACGTGTGTTACAAAGTGACCACATTTGTCTCTGAAGTAAAGGCTGGACTACAATAGAGCTGTTTGGAGCAGTTGGTGAACAGTGTTTTCTGTTGGAGATGGTAAGTCCCTTTGGGGGGGACTTTGGGCTTTTTCACTTTGGAAGCCTATAACATGCACAAAAAAGATATATAACACTATAAAGGAAAAGGGAAACGCCAAAAGCATAATATGAGCACTTAAAGCAAACCATGCTGCAATACATTGTGTTTGTTAAAAGTCGTCTTCCTCACCTTACACGCAGCCACTGTTCGGCATGACGAAACCTAGCTCCATCCCTCCCCCTCCAGAGTTCATCCAGGAGTCCTGGTCCAGGCCACGTCCATCCAGCGCTTCACCTGAAGGCTCGGCGTCAGGTCGAGGTCTCTGCAATCACAAAAACAAACATTGTCACCTTTGAGTGTCCAGACTCCATTGGGAGATATTCATTTGCTAGGCTTCATGGGTTTCACATGCATCCATTATCTACGATCGCTTGTTGGCGCTCAGGGTTTCTCACTAAGATTGGGATTCTTCCCCCCCCCTGTGCCGAGATTTTCCAGTTCTGTAAAACTCTACTGACTCTACTCTGTTTTGATGAATGCGGTGCAGTGCAGCGCTGCAAGATATGAGGAAAATATGCGATAACGTTGTTGGATTTTGCAATATTGTATTACTTGCGATAAATAAACATATTAAAGTGTACTCAGTTCTGCATTTCTGCTGCTTTCAGTATTCTGCTTAAATACAAAAAAACTAAAGATTATTTTTTAGGACAGCATAGACATGAAAGGGGAGAGAGAGAAGGGGAATGACATGCAGCAAAGGGCCGCAGGTCAGAATTGAACCTGCAGCCGCTGCGGCGAGGACTGAGCCTCTGTACATGCGGCGCACGCTCTGCCAGGTGAGCTACCCAGGCGCCCCATTTCTAACATTCTGTAATTGAACAAATTGAACATTGAGTTGAATATAAACACCACATTTGACAGAATGTTTTTTGCTGAGATTTTCTTTCTGCCAACACATAAAAAAATCTCTGAGTGTCTTTTGCGATATGTTGCGGCCTTTCGCGGTGTATACATTGTGCCGGTTGATACTGGGATGACGATAAAAAAACAATATACAGTATTGTGCAGCCTTCGTGCAGAGCACATTATACAGTACGTCGCTCTGAAGTCTCCCATAGGTGCTCAACTGGGTTGAGGCCTGGTGAAAGTGAAGGCAATAGCATAGGATTCCTATCATTTTGAAACTTGTATGAAACCATCTGCATGTGTGTTGCTCCAGCCATTCCCTGATTGTAAAATGTATCGACAGCAGACGAGCCTGAGGGACTTTTCTTTGTGCATTATACTCTCCGCTACCTGTAGAGACAGTGAGAGCAGAGGGATGAGGAGAGAGGGTGATGTACGGCTTGTCATCTCTGTCTTTGATTCCATTTCAGAGCCATTTTCTTTCTAATGGAGTCACGCTTTGATGAATACGAACTCAGAGAGGAGGAGGAGGAGGAGGACGGTGGAAGGACACGGTTTACATTTTACATACAGGTTCCTATTTTTGGACATTGGATTTCTCCGACAGGAACATTCCTCCTGAATCTTTTCACTCGTCCTCCACCTCCTCCTCTTCCTCCTCTTGTTTTACTGTCTCGTCACGTCATATTCCACTCTCTGATACATGCCTGCCGTTTCCCTGGAAACAGAAAGGAGAGGATAAGATGGATTTCTGGGGCCAGCAGAGGAGATTGTGCTTTCTAGTCACTTTCACATCTGACATCAAGTGTTATGAGCATTAACTACAGTACTTGTAAATATATTTAATCAGCTAACTCATTCAGTTCATGTCACAGAGCTAATTAGACCTGCTCCCACGCAGAGGAACATCATGCAGATCGTATCACACTGACTTTATTCTGCATATCGGCCCCCCTCAATGGGTAGGATGTTTCATTAAGGCTCAATCCTAATTGCAGGAATGTCTTCCTGTTTCTGTCCAAATAAAATGCCTTAAAAATGGTGTTCTTTGAATGCTTTTATATAGACCTTAGTGGTCCCCTTATACTGTATCTGAAGTCTCTTTTATATAGGCCTTAGTGGTCCCCTAATACTGTATCTGAAGTCTCTTTTATATAGACCTTAGTGGTCCCCTAATACTGTATCTGAAGTCTCTTTTATATAGACCTTAGTGGTCCCCTAATACTGTATCTGAAGTCTCTTTTATATAGACCTTAGTGGTCCCCTAATACTGTATTAGGTGGAGGGTGGGGGGGTGGCCTTGACCAACTGCCACTTTGCTCGTTTGAAAGCCATGATGTCTCTCTCTCATGGGGGGGCCAAATTCTCTGGGCGGGCAAAGCAGAGAAAGGGGAGGTAACCTTGCTCCTTCTGACCTCATAAGGAGAAGATTCCTGATTGGCCCATCTGAGCTTTCATTTTCTCAAAAGCAGAGCAGGATACCCAGGGCTCGGTTTACACCAATCACCATTTCTAGCCACTGGGGGACCATAGGCAGGCTGGGGGGACGCATATTAATGTTAAAAAAACTCATAAAGTGAAATTTTCATGCAATGGGACCTTTAAGACTACCTTTAAGGGGCAGCTGTGGTTCAGGTGGTAGAGCGGTTGCCTACACACTAAGAAATATCTGTGTATTAACAGTTGTATGTCTGTATATTTTTAACATAAATTGTCCAGAAAGTGATTCACAGTTGTATTTTTGTTTTTTTACTTTCGAATTGCATAATTTGTGCAGCGACAACTTTTGGCGGCAACCACAGTTTGGTTTTTGGCAGATGAAAGAAGTCCACGTTGTCGCTTTTTTTCAACCTTTTTACGAAGTTTGTGGTGTTATTTCGACAATTTTGACGTTTTCTAAAGCTTTTTCTGAGGTTTTTATTGCGTTTTTTGAGGTTTGTCACATTTTCCGCCAGATTTGAGATTCTTTTCAACGTTTTCAGAAGTTTACTTACTGAGCAGCTTCATGAGAGAGAATTTAAAATAACAGAAAACGTTCTGTATTTTTAATGTAGATACACACATTTCTGTTTCTAATTCAAGGGACAAAGTCCAGGTAATGAGCTGCCAGAACCTTTTCTGTTATTTTAAAGATTTATTTCTTAAGAGTAATCGGAGGGTTGGTGCTTCCATCTCTGGCCCCGCAGTCCCATGTCGAAGTGTCCTTGGGCACAACCTGACATCATGACTTCGCGTCACACATCATACACGCAACTTTCCTAAAGCCAAGTGGAATGTTATCTGTATGCATTTTGAGCTATCCACGTGTATGTCTACACTCTATACAGCGGATGGCAGCCTGCAACGTCACAGCATAAACATACACGTCACGTGGCTTTAGAAAGTGCCACGTGGTTATCGCGAGGCCAGGGTGTAGGAAAAGAAGAAACGGTTGGCATTAGGAAAAGAAGAACAGGGTTGGGTTTAGGAAAAGAAGAACTGGTTGGGTTTAGGAAAACAAAAAACGTGGAAAGGAAACACCACACGCGGGACACAAAGTCACACGCGATCCCCGCTCTCCTGGGTGAAAGCCAATCCTCCACCCCAACCAACCTCCCTACGCGGCTTTCCACTCTTTCATACTACTCGCTACGGCGTCAATTCACACGCAATCGCAAGGTAATGTAAGTCAATGGAGGCCATACGGCCTAAAAAAACGAGTATGCGTCTTGATAACACGCCATTAATGGCATACGAATTGGCGTGTCATACATACGCCACTTGATGAGATCAGTCTGTTGGGCGAGACAATGAACCCTGAATTGCTCCCGATGCTGGGCCACAGTGTATGAATGTGTGTGAATGGTGAATGGTTCCTGTACTGTGTTAAAGTGCTTTGAGTAGTCGTTAAGACTAGAAAAGCGCTGTATAAATGCAGCCTATTTACATTTACTTTTCAGTCCATTTTGTGTTGAGCGAAGGAGAATTACACTTGGAGTGGAAATCAGCAGAGGCCCCGCGATACGATATTATCACGATACTTATGTCATGATAATATTTTATTATTGCGATTTTTAAACATATTGTGACATTCTGCGATATATTGCAATTTATTACCTTTTTTCCAACTTCAAATTATGTCCCCAAGGGAAAGCTTTGTCAACATCTGTTTTATCTAAAAAGCTAAATTTCAACTAATATAACTCACGTTTATTTTAACTAGTACCAAAACAAGGGATGCACCGAATCCAGGATTCAGCTTCAGATTCGGCCGAATGTTGGGCTTTTTGACCGGGTTAGGTTTCTGCCGAACCTTAGAATTTTTTTTTCACCAAACCGAACCCTACGCTTGCACTACACTGGTCGATGTAATGACGGCGCCGTTGATTACGGGAAGGTGTTTACGTAGGTGGAGCGTTCAATGCAGCAGGCTGTGAGGAAGTGGAAATGGAACTGGTGAGCAGAAAATGTGTTTGGCAGTACTTTCAGTCAAAAGAAGGCCATTCAAGTCCAGCTACATGTTCAATTTGCAATGCTCATTTGTTCCGTTGCCGCTGTTAAAACATTTGAGTATGAAAGAATACGAGTTGTGCATGAAGGAATGTCCAGACAGCAGCCAGAATGCAGCAACTTCAGGTACGGCAAAGGAAGGACAGTCACAGCTAAAAACGTGTGTTAACCAGGCGACCATTACCAGCTTTGCTAGCCCTACACCAAACAAACAGTGGCTATAAAAGGCTAATATTTTGGATATTGGTTACGTCACCCAACATATTCTAATTTTAAAAATAATGATAAAAAAAAAAAAAACGTTTTCCAACTTCGTCTTCCTGGCATAATGTCACCTATTCTTTTATTTTTTTTACAGTTAAAATAAGATAAAATGAAAAATACACTGCTGTGGACATTGTTTACATCATTAATGTGTTTACTGTGTTAATGGACTGAGGACGAGAGTAGGATGAGAGTAGGATGAGAGTAGGATTCGGTTTCAGATTCGGCAGAATCTTAACCAGTGTATTCGGCCGAACCCCAAAAATCTGGATTCAGTGCATCCCTAACCAAAAAGTTTAACTCTCATTATGCAATTTTTTTTGTACATTAAAAGATTGATACTTGGCGTTGTGTATCGATACAGTGCTGCCGCGGAAAATATCGCAACACTTTACTGCATTTTTTCCCCACCCCTAAATTACACTGGAGGAATATTAACAGCCGTCTGGCCCGATCATCTCCATCCTCACCCCACATTTCAGAGATTTCACCGGGGGGGGATGAGGGAGGATAGCAGTGGCACGGAGCAGGCTTCGAGCCCAGCTTTAACAGCTCCCTGTGGAGCCTGGCTCACTCTGCACCAGGGCAGCTGCACATGCTGAGCTACTCCTCTCTGGTTTCACTGCGCCCCAGCAGCTCAGCCTGGATCCCCTCTGCCAAGCTCGTAACTCCCATGCTTTAGTACCAATTTACAAATTGTCTTTTAATCTGTTCACTGAGAGCATTTTTTACGATTGTGTGGCTTTGTGAAAACCTGTCAGAACAGTGTCAGATACATTTGAAATTGCTTTGTGGTCGATCTGAAAACAATGCTGCGTTTAATGGTTCCTGAGGAGCGCGCTGACATTTGAGATGTTTAAAAGGCTCTGTAGACCTGCCAAAAAGTTGATATTCTGAAAATAGACAGATTGTGTTGCTTCATCCATTTACAAAAAAAAGACACTCTTGAGAATTGCTAAACTTCATTTACAATATTTACATTCATATAGGCTCGTTGTTCCAATATATAATAATGCTATAATGCCAGCATCTTCAACGATTTTTAGGCTAAGGACCCCTTAGCTGAAAGAGCGACAGAGCAGTGAGGGACCCCCTACTTATATTGTAAAATTGAGTTCAAAATAAAAAGCCACCCTACAATAATAGGATCCCTTCAGAGATATCCTTTCCATAATGTTGTCAGAAACTTAGAATATTAATCTGAACCCGTCAGCGGCAAAACGAGCACTTTTGTGAAGGTAAATACAAGCTGGACAATTGCCCTATTAACTTACATTGTAGCTTGTTTCGCCGCTGCCGACTGCAGCGATCTCACTTAATACTGGACCAATGTCATAGGACCAAAAACATAGGAAAATAGGGTCCAGGTTGAAAAAAACGGTAGTTACCCTTTAACATCTGGATTGCTACTTTTGGATGCTAGTTTACCTTACAGGCCAGTAAGCCTATCATCAGTGTTGTTGGTTTTCTTTTTTCACAAACAGGCTGGTTTATCTTCGCTAATTATACATAGGATTCATGTTAATGTATATTTTCAGACATTTCTTTCATCAACTTTTTGAAAAAAGAGACAATAATTTGGTGTCCCCCCCTTCAGTAACCCTGTTTAAGATTTTTGCTATAAGGGTCTAAGCATCCGTCCCCTGTAACAGTGGCTACAAACGTTGACTAGTGAGTCTTCAAATGAAGAGGGGTCTATTAAAGACGCCTTATCACACGGCCCTCGTGTGGGTATATGAGCAGTTGGATTTTTCTTCTGGGGATGTTTGTATTTGAAGAATCTTTAAAGGTCCGAAGAGGTGAACGTAAGCAGATTTTCAGAAGAAAACTGTACAAGTCAGAGAATTGTCAGGTCTCTTGGTTGGGAACCCCCGTCCTACATGTATAGGCTGAGAGGGAAATTCTTTGTTTTGAATGTCCATTTGCAACCCGACAAAAACGTACTAACAACGAAAATAAGAATTATATAAAAGTGACAGGGTTGCCATTTGTCAAAAGAAGATATCCAACTTCTACACACAGATTTCTTTGTGTCTCTGTAAATTAGAACATGAGTGTTTTTACTGTCCGTTTTCCGTTGGACAAAAAATTAAGAGATACAGTTACAAGTTTTCCCCTCAAAAGTGACAATAAACCATTCTCCCTTTCAACTAAACTAATCACACAAGTATCTGATATTGGATGTGTCTTTGCCTTTTGTTATTTGGAACATTTATATTGGACGATACCAATGGTGATAAGGCGTTCCTATGTATTTTTAATTAAATAAAATCAAATAGGCCTACAACTTTGCATTATGTTAATATTAAGTACATTTTGTTGAATGTATACTATGTATTCTTTTTACTCGATAGCATGTTAGCAATATCTATATTGCACTTTAAAGCAGAGCCTGGAAATTGCTTGTATCGTGCACAAATCTGAGCCACTGACACACTGGGTACGCCCCATAGCCCTTAAATTGCATCCCCGTCTCCTCCATTTGCCTTCCTTCCTCGCATCTTAGTCCCTCCCACCGAGGAGGCCTGGGAGAGACGGGAGGAAATCATCGGAGGAGAGAGGCAACGAGCAAATGTGTTTTAGAGGGATGAGATGTCCTTTCCTCTGAAGCGTCACATGAATTCATCAGCTGTTTGGGCGCACTTAGCAACTCCTTCAGCTGCACGGCTTCTGGGAAGGATGCTCTCTTGTATCCTCGGCTATAGGTCCTCGATGATCCCTCCTCGATGCTCGCTCCTGCTCTTTGGGGCAGAAATAAGAGCTTTGAGACGGCCTTCACCGAGAAGGGACAGAACAACTTCCGGGTTAAGCCGAGGACCGAGGAGCTATCAAATAAGGGACATGGGATGCAGCTACTGACACACAAACAATAAGAGAAGTACTTGTTTACACTGGTTAGACTCGGATATGTCTGCAGAAGAGAAGAGACGACCTCCACGTATAGAGCAAAGACCTGAGATTGGGACAGAGATTCATTCAATAATCCTCTTCCTGCATGAGCTAAATAATTAAGAGGAGAGACAGGGAGAGAAATCAGTTCAAGTGTAAATGTTTATCTGTGTGTGCATATGTTAAAGTTACCACCGAGTCCTGCAGGCAGAAACAACGTCCATAGGGAAAACTTAAGTGATTAAGTCACAGACATACAGTAACAAGCTGTGCAGAGACAAAGAGGAGCTGTGGATTGTACTCTGACTGCAGGGAGGCAGATAACGTCCCAGTCCTTTCAAATGAGTCTGTCATGGTGGCTCTAACAACAGCGTTGCTTCTGGAAACAGCCGGTTGTTCATTTGTTGAATTACATCTGAAACTAATTTTCCTTGTTTACAAGCGGAGAGCTCTGCTGGCTACCCCACAGTCTGTTTCTCCACCCAACAAAAGCCATTAAACTGTTTTGTCTTCTGAGTTTCCATTAACTTTAGCCAATAAAAAGATTGTAACCTGTAACTTTGGAAGCAATCATTTCAAGTACTGGTGAATTTTGCATGTTTTTGCCCATTTATTACAAATCACATGTGTTTAACTGTACAGTGAACCACTTAGCAAACCATGCTGCAATATATTGTGTTTGTGAAATGTAGTTTTCCTCACCTTACTGGCAGACAATGACTTCCATTCATTTTTTGTACAGTTTCAAAATCAAACAACAAAGTCTCCTGCAATGTTTGGTGTGAAATGCAAACTCCTGGGGAAACTTCCTGGAAGTGGATCTGTATTGGTGACATCATCCTGCACTGATTGGTTGGAACATTAAAGCTAAGCAATGATGCCATGACTAGCTCTTAAGTGGCCCCGCCCTCCGTCCGCTCCTGTCCAATTAAACATCTCTTTCTCTCCTAAACTGACATTTTATTGGTTTACACTTCTGAAATGTGCCATTTTGTCCTGTCCCAACAGAAAATAAGAAAATAAGATCTTTACTGTAAAAAGTCATGAAAAAAAGATCCTGTAAGTCATTATAATAAGAAACTTTCTCAAACTAGTGACACAGTATCTTTTTCTAATGAGATAAGTATTTCAAAATAATGACATAATATCTCAAAATAATGATAGCATTTCAAAATAAGATAGTGAGATAGTATGTCAAAATATAGACTATTAAGTCATTATTTTGAGAAAGTTTCTTCATCACATTGGCGGAAATGGGCATCCATTGAATTTGATTGGAATGCTGACATTTTGGGATTTAAACTGACCCCCCCAGGGACAGAATGAATGGGCTGAAACGACACATTGATAGCCTACCGCATTGGCGCTGCCGTTCATTGGAGCGATGCGGCCACCATATTGGTGCGGGGGAATCGCGCCTCCTAATGTGCAGGCCTACATTTATCAAAGCAGGAGGTCTATCCACCAATAAAATCTTAATCTCTCGCTGAATTTCCAACCGCTTTTCAAACGGTTATTTTTGTTACAAATGCCAGACATTTTTATATTTACGATACAGGTTACTTGGTTAAAATAAAAATGCATGTTTTAAAACTGAACTATATCCTATTTTGTGTAATGTAGATTGTAACAATATGTCACTTTAAGCCTGAAAAAATCCTTCTGTATGCTGTTGGTTCTCCCTGTGCAGATTTGGACTATTTTTAATTCAATTCAATTACAGTGTCAAATCACAACAGGAGTCATATCAGGACACTATACAAATAGAGTAGGTCTAGACCACAGTCTTTAATTTACAAAGACCCATCAATTTCCCACGAGAAAGCATTAGGCGCGACAGTGGCGAGGAAAAACTTCCTTTTCACAGGACAGAACCAGGCTCTTGTTGGACGGCCATCTGCCGCTGCCGGTTGGGACACAGAGACACTGATACAGATATACAGAAATATGATTCATAAGAATTAGTACAGTTGGCATGATGCACCGTGGCACTTAAAAGTAACAATAAAGATAATACAACTATGACTAGAAATAATAGTTGTAGCAGTGCAGTGCGTCTTGCAGGGATACAAAACTATATGCATGGGTTGTCATATCTTCACACACAGTATACAGTTTTGCGTGTTCACACATCATTAGGAGTTTGTCTGCAAAACTCTGGTGTGCTAATCCACCACCCTAATGTGTTTCTGTTTAATGTGACACCTCAGCTGAATGGGTCTTTATGGAGTCAATTTTAATTAGGCTGTCAGGCTTGTTGAAGGAGTCCTTTAACACCCAATTCAGTGATCTTAACGGGATTAATTACACTTTGGTTTGTGCCAAAGAGTTTATTTTATAGGGCGGTGAGACTGTCAGGAAAGGAAAGATTTTGGTTAGATGAATTCTCTATCCCCCGATGAAGTGTAGCCGTCACACTGTGTTATCCGTCTGCACAGGAAAAGAGAATATCGAACCTTCAGATCAATAGCATCACAGCTATTTGACTCAGGGGTTTCAGCGAAGTGTGTCCCAACAAAACATTGCTCAATAAGAGTGTCCTGCGTCACTAACACAGTTCACTTGATGTCAAAAGCTAAGGATGTACACAAGCCTGTTTTAGTGTGTATACCAACAAGTCCTCCAAACCATACAACATCATGGGTCATTTAATCCTAGCCTCTAAAACGTCCCACAGGAGCATTTCATAAATTAGCGCCCCTAGCGGTGGCGGAAATACGACCTCATATCTAAAACAGAGAATGTCGGTGGCGGTTTTGAACGTAAAGGTTGTGATTTTAAACACGTCTTTAACACTGTGAAACATCACAGCTGGTTATGTTTAGGCACCAAAGTGAAGTGAAGTAGCATCTGATTTTTTAACTCAAACCACAATCTTTTTTCAAGTCAACTAAGTAGTTTTGGTGCCTAAACATAACCAGCTGTGACCGTTTCACAGTGTTAAAGACGTGTTTAAAATCACAACCCTTTACGTTCAAAACTGGTCGCGCACTTTAAAGGTCCCATGACATGGTGCTCTTTGGATGCTTTTATATAGACCTTAGTGGTCCCCTAATACTGTATCTGAAGTCTCTTTTATAAAGACCTTAGTGGTCCCCTAATACTGTATCTGAAGTCTCTTTTATATAGACCTTAGTGGTCCCCTAATACTGTATCTGAAGTCTCTTTTATATAGACCTTAGTGGTCCCCTAATACTGTATCTGAAGTCTCTTTTATATAGACCTTAGTGGTCCCCTAATACTGTATCTGAAGTCTCTTTTGAGTTACGAAATTGAGCCTTGGTGCAGAATTACAGCCACTAGAGCCAGTGCGCACAATGAGCTTTCCTTAGGATGTGCCATTTCTGTGTCTGTAGCTATTGAGGAGGAGAGAGGGGGGCAAGGTGGAGGGTGGGGGTGTGGCCTTGACCAACTGCCACTTGCCCGTTTGAAAGCCATGATGTCTCTCTCTCATGGGTGGGCCAAATTCTCTGGGCGGGCAAAGCAGAGAAAGGGGAGGTAACCTTTCCCCTTATGATGTCATAAAGGGAAGATTCCAGATCGGCCCATCTGAGCTTTCATTTTCTCAAAGGCAGAGCAGGATACCCAGGGCTCGGTTTACACCTATCACCATTTCTAGCCACTGGGGGACCATAGGCAGGCTTAATGTTAAAAAAACTCATAAAGTGAAATTTGCCATGGGACCTTTAAATCCTGGCGCTCCCAGCAAGATCCACGTCATTTTGACGTCACATTGGCGTGCGACAGGTCGGGAACGGCGACTGTAAAGAGGCCTTTACACTTCGTCACATCACTTCCTGCTTGTTCCTGTCATAATTACTAAGGCCACTAGAGGGCGCCGCCACTAGAAACGTCAAAGTAATAACAACGTAAGTGATGCTTGAACAAACAACCTCTGGGAGCATTTTTAATGGGGAGGACAGTCTTGTGTACACTTGCACAAACACACACACACAGGTTTATACCCAATTGCCCAGACGTGTTCCACTGCTCATACGTTATTTAAAGCACATGTTTTTAGCACATACAACTGAGTCATATAACTGTGTAGCACAAGACTTTCTCTGCAGGCCCCCTATTTCTTTCTGTAGCACTTGAATATGAGTACGTGGCAAACAATGATTACCTGCCTGTCGTGATGCTGGCTGGGAGCAGGGAGCGTCAAACTGAAGTGATTCATTACCGTTACAGTGATTTCTGATCAAAGTGGTGATGCTGTGTGTAGAATAGACTTCCTTGCCTTTTGAAAGGTAGCCACATATGTTCAGGGCCAGACATAATAATGGTCTCTGACGTCAGGCTGTAGGAGCAGTCTGCTACAGAGTGCTCTGCGTCTCAGAACAATGCACAGTAAACACGTCACAAGATTACATTTCTGAGTAGCGTTACTGTGTGAAAACACTTTCGAACAGGGGTCTTCAAAGTTTTCTGGCCAGGGACCCTTTAGCTAAGAGAGAAATACCGACTAGGGACACGGACCCCCTGTTGAAGATCTCTGCTTTGGAGACACTGCCATGATGCTAGAAATTAACAAGAAATGAAAGATTCATCTTCAACAGGTTAAATGGAGAAAGAAGGATGCAGGATTGGAACAAAATGGCGACAATCAAGGCAGACAGAGATGGTTTAAAGATGAACTGCCAAAGTAAAGGTATATATAGCTTATAGACAGGTACAGGTCCCAGGCAACAGGGTTACTGAGGCTCAGGCTCAGACACAATGGCACAAACTGAGTAACATAGTAACTTCAACAATCCAACAAGGACTGAGTTAAAATGAGTCAGTTATATACTGGGCTGACGAAGAAGTGGAAACTACACATTTTGAAATTGCGTTCACTAAAGCCACTAGACTCTTATGATTATGATTTTTAGATGGAGTCTGATGGGTTTAGCGCTAGCGACCTCAGAGCTGTTTCTGGTTAAACAAAAAGGTCTTAAAGAGGGTTTAAAGGTCCACCTCTGAAGGTATCCTTTCCATAATGTTGTCAGACACTTAGAACAATAATCTGAGCCTTTCACCGGCAAAAACAGCACTTTTACTGGACCAAAGTGTAAACATTTGCCCCATAGGGTTAACATTACATTGCCGGTTACGGCGTTCACGCTTAATACTGGACCAATGTTAAAGATTGTTGTTCCTATCAGTCACTTACACACAAAAACATTAGTTACCCTTTAAGGAGGACAAAATACTCTCATTTCACTTCTATAATTTGGCTCACATCACAATAAATCAACACTTATGCATTTTGGCTAAAACTTGAAACGTGCTACCTTTTCTTCACATTTTAGGACTGACATTATATGAACATAAAAATAATACATCAAAAAATTATTTTTGGCTCATGTGGATGAAAAACAACAACTCCCACAATGCTGAATTTTACCGTGGCTCAAGTGGTGTTACACATAAAAAATATATAAAAACGACATTTTATAAAAACATTATATAAAAACAAAATTATATAAAAACGACATACGAGACAAGTTACATTTAGTGCACACACATTATAGACTATACATAAAGTGCAAGTAGAGCATTTAAGGACAGGACAGACAACAAAAGACAGGACACAAGTAGACTTGTAACAGAGCACTGATTGTTATAAGTTAGGTTCACCGTGAGGTGGAGGTAGAATATAATAACTTTCTTGAGATTTGCGTGGTTGAAATCACCAGCAACAATAAACAGTCCATCCGGATGTGCGCTTTGGAGCTCACTGATAGCTCCGTAAAGTTCAGCTAACGCATTGGTAGCATTAGCGCTTGGTGGGCTGTAAACATTGAGTATAAACACAGCCGTGAATTTGCGTGGAATGTAGCTAATGGTCGGCATTTAACAGTCACAAACTCCACCAGTGGTGAGCAGTAGTCAGATACAAGCACCGCATTTCTGCACCAGTCCATGTTAACATATATGCACAGCCCACCTCCATGAGTCTTACCCGACAGAGCAGCATCTCTATCTGCTCAGGAGGCTAGCAGGCCTGGTAGCTGGATAGCAGAGTCCGGTACCCTGTTGTTCAGCCATGTTTCCACAAAAACACAGCAGTCTCTGAACTCGCGTTGGGAATTTCGTTGAAGTTGGATGTAGTCCAGTTTGTTGTCTAATGAGCGGACAAACAAGGAGGATGGATGGGACAGGTAGCCGGGTAGCGTATAGCTTTCCACCTAGCTCGAACTCCTGTTGAGATGAGTCAGAAATGTGGACCGGATTGTTTGCGATGTAAGTAACTAACTAACTACTTTAGGCAGAAGGCCTAAAAAGAAATAAAAATACTCTATGACACTTTAAAACGGCTCTGGACTATTTGTAAAAATACTCTATGACATTTTAAAGCGGCTCTGGAGCCCTTACAAAAATAGTCTAGGACATTTGAAAGAGGCTCTAGACTATTTAGAGACAGACTGCAGAAGAAATAAAATAGTTTAAGAACAAGTTCTTTACTATTAAAAGATTTTTGTCTGCAGAGCTGTGTCGGGTTTTGCAAGGTTTGCCGAAAAAAGAAATAAGCTTTGTGGTGACAATCACATCAAAAAAGAAATAGTATACTATAAAGTTTTTGTCAATCATGGGTAATGTTTAAATGTTTTAACTGCGCTTTATTCGCGTATTTTATCTCTCAGTTCTTTAAATTCTTATACTGCACTGTAAAATGTATTCTTGTCTTTTAAATTGTTTTTAATTGTGTTCTAACTGCTCTTTCATGTTTTATGTAAAGTACTTTGAATTGCCCTGTTGCTGAAATGTGCTATATAAATAAAGCTGCCTTGCCTTGCCTTGCCTTGCTGAAAAAGTCTTTGCCAGACAAACATTTTACATTCTACTGCAACAGCTGCTCCGGCCGCCTCTTGTTCCTCCGTCAGCTGCAACTGTTCCTCGCTGTATTGTGGCTTGTACAGGTAGCCACGAGTATCAGATTTGCGCACCAGATCTGCAAAATCCCCTTCTGCCATATCATCTTCAAAACTACCTCCCGCCATCGTGGTTAGCCTACTAAAGTATGAATTAATTTCTCAGCTTTCTTCACAGAGCAATAGCCTGTTAGCTTAGCTTCAAGATGGCTGACACTATTTGGAAATTCTGGGAGTGCAGTCCCACCTCCTATGGGCGGGTTGAAAGCATGCGGAACTAGCTCTGGCTGTAGTCTCTAGCCTTTGGCCAAAAAAGCCTCCGATGACACAAAATGATGATTTTTGCGTCATCTGAGTTTTTTTTCCAGACACACAATACAGAGATCTCTCTTCTCAGGGGGACTACCGGGTATGGTTTCTACTGATACAAAGCTTAATGCCAATTGGTGAAGTATCCCTTTAAGTCTGGATGCACCAAACATGAATAACTCCCAAGAGCCGTACGAAGGCTGCCCTCCAGTTCAACCCCATTACCAGGCCTAATGTAGGGTCTTGTCCCAATACATCTGGAGAGATGTGTGCCTGTCTGCAGCAGCGGGAGCCAAGGTTTTAATGGAGAACGGCTCCGCCGGGGAGACAGGTGCAAGGCCACTGGGGGCTGCGTCCTTCCCGTATATAAGAGACGGAGAGGGGGGGGAGGTCAGCTGGACTCTACCAGTAAACCTTGAATCTGGTGAGTACTGGACAGGATGTGTTGGAAAGGGTGGTCACTGGTCTGTAACTGGTAATGATTTCCTATATTTTCAGAGCTGATTGGCCTTAAGTAAGACTTCTCTTTTGCTATCATGGTTGCTAATTCAATCAGGAGAGACTTCATTTAAGAGTGAAATAAGTTTAATCAACATGGTGCATGAAAGGTTGTTATGTTAGACTCTTTGGCAATTAGACTCCATCGCAATGTTAAATTATATGGGGTATAGAAGCTGTGGAACTACAGGAATATTCACCCCTACACCAGTGCCACTGGTGTAGGTGATGAAGGGATAAAGGAAGCCTGAAGATCTGGATGGAGGTGATGTGAAGTGGTGCTTCTGATGGAGGAACCCTGGGCGCTGGGAATGATGAGAACTGGAGGTGAATGGGGGGCGTTGCATCCATTTTTCCTGAAATGACAACTGACAGCAGAAAAGAGTAGAACAGATTTAAAGTTTGAATGCAACAATGCGATAGCGCTCACGGAGATTGTGGCAAAAATGTGGTTGGTTTGACTGAAAGAGTAAACGCCCTCACTCAGCTCATGACAGTGCAGCTGATCAGGTTGGTAGAGAGAGGAATGTGAAGCATAGACGTCTTTCTGAATGAGCTGAGCTTCATTTTGTTAAAGTTGTAAACAAGCTGTGGACTTTTTTTCTCTTTTGAACTCCGACCTGCAGCCCTTTGCTGCATGTCGTTCACCACTCCCTCTTTCTCTTTCATGTCTTCAGCTGTCCTGTGGAAATGGGGGCCTGAGATGCCCAAAAATTAATCTTTAAAAAAAAAGAAGAAAAAAAGCTGAATGGTCGTGTTTGACTTTTGGTGTATCTCTATAGAGCCTCTGGCCAACGACAAAAAGCACACGTTCATCTTGATCCGAATGATGGTGTGAAATCGGTAGAGTAGAGGAAGA
Organism: Perca fluviatilis; assembly: GCF_010015445.1. NCBI lineage: Eukaryota > Metazoa > Chordata > Actinopteri > Perciformes > Percidae > Perca > Perca fluviatilis. Next base: position 4,408,102 of record NC_053132.1, read on the forward strand.
ATGATGAAACAACCGGTGGAAATGCAGCAATGCTCTGCTTTATGTTGAGTAGCGTCACTGGCTGTTCTTCAGTCTCTGCTGCATTCTGCGTGCTGTTTACGCAACTAACCTGCATACATTTATACCCCCATTTATGTCTCGGATACTCACACACTGAAAAGTGTCCTCTGAGATCAGCGTTGATAGACATCATTCACCCTCCTGTCAACCTCAGGTCAAATGTGACCCATTTTCAAAGTTTCTATATCAGAAATATGGGTTCAAAATAACACGGATGGTTCCATACAACATTCTTCACAAGTAAAATTAAAGATCAGTTCACTACTTTCATTGAATTTTGGGTGTTGGTCAATATTGCAGCATATTTCTGCTTTTTAAACTCAAAAATCAGGTATGATTTCATAAAAATTAGGTTAATTGATCATGAATTCCAAGAATAAGTGTCAAATTTGTGTTTATAATTTGGTGTTAGTGGTGTTTATACTGGTGGGAAAAAAGCATCCAACATTGAAGCGACAAAAATTTGGAAAATAGTGACAATCAGTCAACGAAGGACCAAGAAAGCAACAAAAATATCAAAAATACATAGAAAAAGCTTTTAAAAAAGCGACAAAATGACAAAAAAGCAACAAAAACATCTGAAAAAAGAAAAGAAAATGCGACAAAAACTCTAAAAAGGGAAAAAACTTTAGTACACTAGAAACAAATTTCTTTTAGCCGGGAGGAGTCATGATGGGGACCTGAAATATCCATGACCTACCCAATCCAGCTGTGACTAATCACTCAGGTAATTGAGGTTGTATTGATTTGGAGTCGGGAAACGTTTGGTGCCAGTGATGATTAACAAGCCTCTGAGTCTGCCAAGAAATTATAAAAAGGAACAGCAGACACTTGTTGGAGACTCAGTAATGATGAAAAAGAGGTAGATGTGGAAGGAAGCTCCCTTTATTTAGGCCAAAGTGGCAAACTGAAATGGAAAAATACTCATGTTGAAGTAATTGCGATTTTCGATAAAATAGCGATTAATTGTGCACCCGTACTTTCCACCTTTGATTTAACTGTTGAACTGCCTGTTTATTCATAATCTCCAGCCCAGGACACGCGTGGAGAACATGGAGGACGACTTCCGGCCGCAGGTGAAAAAGGTGGCTGTGGCGATGGGCGCGTCCCTCACAGAACAGGAGGTAGACCGTATGCCACGGGACATGAGAATGCAAGGTGACAATCTGTCCGTTTCTGTGTGTGTGTGTGGATTTGATGTGGCCGTGATGAACGAGGAGGCGCTCCCGCGTCAGTCATGCTGATGATTTCACCGCCTGAGGTCATCTTTTGTGACTCTCTGCAGGGAACTTCAACTACAGCAGGTTTCTGGAGTACATGAGGCAGTTCGAGACCTCGGAGCAAAGAGAGGAGGCCATCAAGAAGGCCTTCATGATGCTCGACAAAGACGGCAGCGGCTACATAGAGTGGAACGAGATCAAGTAGGAGCCCTACTCTCGTTCAGGGGCGATTCCAGGATTTTTTAAGTGGGGTGGCACAGGGGGAACCAATCATCAGTCGGGGGGGGGGGGCATTTTATCAGAATACAGCATAGAATATCTGCTTAGAAATATAGGAAATATTGGATAGGATAGAAAAACATAATGTAATTCTTCTAAATAATACATTTATTGTTATTAATTTCATTGTTTTCATTTAAAAACTTTTTAAAACAAACTTTATATCCAAATGCAATACACATTTTCTAAAGGCTCAGTCTGCCACTTTTTAAAAAACAACACCAGTGCTGGTTCCAATGTATCAGAATTTTGGATAGTCACCATGGAAACAGGAATTGGTGATGTGACAAAGGTTGGGAAGATTGTCAGAACAGGCAGCCAGGTGACAGCACTCTGGGTGGGGGAGGGGTGTACCAGGGATGGCATTGGTGGAGGGGAATCATATATCAGGGGGGGCTGGTGCCACCCCATGCCCCCCCTTCTAGCCCACCCCTGCTCTCATCTTAAGGATGTTTATGTTGCCAACAAATCCAACATTTTCATTTTTAGCTTCCCTGAAAACTGAAGATGGAATTATTTAAAAACTTATATTTCATTTTAGAAAAAGGGTCAGTAATTCCCTAAAAAAGTCGGTCACTGTAGTTATTTATCAAACAAGTGTCAACAAAAGTGTCAAAAAGCTAAAAAAAAAAGGTGGAAATTCAACCCCTATGTATTGTTGGGTAATTTAATTTATAATAAAACAACAGATGTTATAAACAACACGGGTTTCATGTTTTCATGTTTCTCTGTTCACAGGTACATTCTGTCGACAGTACCGGCTGCGAGCCCGTTGGCTCCCCTCTCCGATGAGGAGGCGGAGGCCGTGATCCAGGCTGGCGACGCTGATGGAGACGGACGCATCGACTACAGAGGTGGGGGCGCCCTCTGGTGCCCTGGCCTGCTGTCACCACTGAGGCTCAGCAGTTAGTCAGTACAGCAGGCTTCACACAGCTCAACAGATACAGGCAGTAAATAGAAAAACGCTGATTTCTCACATTTCTAAAAAGCTACGTGAACAGCAAATAAACTCAGCCTGGTGCAGCTCTTCTGTGATCATCATGTCAACGTATTGCAGTTGGTTTGCAGTTATTTAAATAGATAGTCTTGCATTGTTACTTAATTTAAAGTATGTAAGTACTTTATTATTGTATGTAGCAACTGGAAAAGACTGGCCGTTATATTGTTATATCGTATTTTATAAACTCCATATGTTGTGTTCAAAAATCTTAATATGCAAAGTAACTAGTAACTAAAGCTGTCAGATAAATGTAGTTAAAAATAGAGTTAAAAAAGTCCAATATTTCTCTCTGAAATGTAGCGGAGTAGAAGTAGAAAGTGGCATGAAAAGAAAAGACTCAAGTAAAGTACAAGTAACTCAACATTTGTACTAAAGTACAGTACTGGAGTAAATGTAGCCTACTTAGTTACATTCCACCACTGCTGGGAAGTTGGGTAACACTTTACTTGAAGGTATCTACATAAGAGTGATATGACAGTGTCATGAATACATGACACTTTCATGACACATGAACCCTAACTCTAACCCTAACTTGTCATGACAAAAACCAAATGACACTAAACTTTTATGACTTGTTTATAATGTTTATGACACGTTCATGACAGTGTCATGTCACTCTTATGTAGATACCTTCAAGTAAAGTGTAACCAAAAGTAGTTTTAGTCGTGCAACAGAAAACTCAGATTGGACAGATAGTCTAGCTAGCTGTCTGGATTTACCCTGCAGAGATCTGAGGAGCAGTTAACCATAGTCCTCACAAATCCACCGGAGGTTAGAACGCCAACACAGAGACAGAGGAAGGTAACGGACATCCGGCGGAATTTCTATCAAGATAGTGCAAACTTCTTATTAGAGAGAGCAAAAAAAGCCAAAATTGAAAATGCAGCTTCATTAATGCCTGATTTCCGTGTGTCCCTCCATGCCTTGCAGAGTTTTCAGACATGGTGAAGATGGAGAAGAAACCGAGGAAGTAGAGGTCACGTGGTTAATCCGTACTACCAAGAAGATACGAGGAGAGGAAGACGATCTGCCCTCCTTAAAGAATGCTCTGCTTCCTTCTGTAGATCAACACTTGAGAGATTGTGAAGATTGTGATCACTTTGCTAAATGAAAAAGAGCAAACATTAAGTGTGTTCAAGTTGAAAACATTATTGCTTTATTGGCTCACTGCCTTGTGCCAAAAACACTTAAAGGAACACGCCGACTTATTGGGACTTTGTCTTATTCCCCCTATCCCCCAGAGTTGGATAAGTCCATACATACCCTTCTCATCTCTGTGCGTGTTGTAACTCTGTCTGACGCACCCACCGCTAGCCTAGCTTAGCACAACAACAACGGCTCCATCTAGCCTAGCTTGGCACAGATCCCCAGGTAAACACCGGCTCCATCTAGCCTAGCTTAGCACAGATCCTGGAGGTAACCGGCTCCATCTAGCCTAGCTTAGCACAGATCCTGGAGGTAACCGTTTCCAACTGGCCTAGCTTAGCACAGATCCTGGAGGTAACCGGCTCCATCTAGCCTAGCTTAGCACAGATCCTGGAGGTAACCGGCTCCATCTAGCCTACTGCTCCCAATAAGTGACAAAATAAAGCCAACATTTTCCCATTTACATGGTGTGATTTGTATAGTTACAGCGTGTACAAATAACAACGTCACATGACACACAGCTATCTTCTTCTAACGGTATATAAACTGGGAACTATATTCTCAGAAGGCGAAGCATTGCTACTTCTGCTACTTGGGCGGAGTGATATTACTCCAACTCTGAGCAAATTCCAGGCTAACTCTCTGCTCCTCACCACGGGGCTTCTCAGTTGCTGCAAGCAAATCACTCCGCCCAAGTAGCAGAAGTAGCAGTGCTTCGCCTTCTGAGAATATAGTTCCCAGTATGTATATGGTTTGAAGATGGCTGACTCCAAGTCAGAAATTACACTTTAAAGGTATCCCCCTTCCCTCTATTTAATTTTAAAAGTACAATCCAGTATGTGATCATGGCGGAAGGAGGAGATGACAGCTCTCAGGACATTTATCAGCCCTCTAAGGGACCGTTCGGTATTTATGGAATGGACCACCGGAGTAATATAGGGGAGGGTCATGTGTTTTTATTCTTTGTTGATGGGAGGGTCATCCAATTTTTGTTTTGGTCTACGGGGGAGGGTCACCTAACTTTTGTATTCAGGAGAAGAGCAAAATTTCAAAGTGGCTTGTTTGGTGCATATGTATCCATGTAGCTCCATGTAGCTCTCTCAGTCTCGGCCCCTATCGCTAGCAGATGGGTCCCTCCCTATTTAATCAGCCAGACCTGTAGCTTAGAGACCGTGGGATTTCACAAACTGAATAAATCTCACTCGCACATATAAACACAAAACTGCTTTGCTAGCTCAATCGTGTTGCAACTGTTGTCTGCTGAAAAAAATATTGTATTCATTAGCATGATTGCCGTACTGTTTAGTTCAAAAACATCCAAAACACCGTACGAAAACACAGCTGACCAGACGCAAGCTTTAATTTTGAAAAGCCGAAACTTGCGCCGCGGATAGCACCAGCCGGCAGCCGCGGAGGCATGAGACGGGAGGTATATCCTTTCGGTCCCGGTGATTTATTTGTGAAATTGTGCAAATGACAGCCTTTTCAAGGGATTTGAGAAGGAAGTGGTAGCATGCAAGCTCCCAAATTGACGCTCGTCTGAGAAATGGAGTTTTGGATAATGTTCATCTTTGGCAGTTTTACCTATGCTAAAATATTCAATGACTGAGGAAGCCTAGTGACGAGTCCATAGCAACCAGTGTTGAATTACCCAGTGTGCTTTGCTGAATGGTCTCAATGTTTTATTGTTTTATTTCATGTGAATACTAGTTTACTAGAGGAGTAACTTAGTATTTGAAGTAACGCAGGAAGTGTGCATTTAGTTTCCATGCTTATTGTGTTTCCACAACAACGTTAGTGAATAAATCTACTGAAATGGCCACCACACCATATCCGAGGAGTGGGATGCGTCAGATGAGAGTGCAGCCGTTTAGCCATCTATGTCATGGCTATAAAAAAACAACGGAAAGCTGTACAGCTTTGTCAAGCGCAAATCAGTACAATAAATTGCTGAGGAGGGTCATCCTTATCATGTTGGAGGGTTATACAAAATGCATTGCTGATGAAGGGAGGGTCAGGTCTATTTTGACTAAAGGTCCCAAAACTCCTCTGTTGGCCCCTTAAATAAATAATGAACAGTCCCTAAGAGGACTAAGTCTGAAGCATGGGCATATTTTGGTTATTATAAGAATATCGAAGGACAGAGGATTTGTATAATTTAAACCTGCACTACTGGAAATGTTCCTGACAAATAAGCTGTTTACATTTGATGTTAAAAGTTGCACTTTTGATAAGGTTTTGCTTATATTTTTGTAATATAATACACACTGTTACACTTTTTGAAACTATTTCAGCTTGTGTAGGCCTATCAGTGCTTTCTGAACATATTGAACACACTTTTAAAAATACCGCAATAATACGGAAAACTGTGATCATTTTGGTCACAATAACCGTGAGGTTACATTTTCATACCGTTACATCCCTAGTTTATGTTAATCCACTTTTTTTTTTAAAGGTCAGACTCCAGTGTCAGAAATTACACCTTAAAGGTCTCCCCTTCCCTCTATTTAATTTTAAAAATACAATCCAGTATGTCAGATGACTGGATCACACAGTTTGAATATCTATTGATTAGATATTACAGGAAATGTCATATATTCCTTTATTGCAGCGTTATTGGTTTCTTTTCTGTTTCCTCCATCTCAGACCTACTGTATGTATGTTGTCATTTCTCATAATATAATAAAGGTTTATCAGACATTCACTTCACTCTCATTTACAAACAACTAGGGCTGCATCTAACAATCATTTTAATAGTCGATTGATCTGTCGATTATTTCCTGGATGAATGGATTAGTTGTTTGGTCTCTACAATGTCAGAAAATGATAAAAACAAAATGTGGATCAGTGTTTCCCCAAAGCCCAAGATGATGTCCTCAAATGTCTTGTTTTGTCCCCAACTCAAAGATATTCAGTTTACTGTCACAGAGGAGAGAAGAAACTAGAACAATATTCACATTTAACAAGCTGACATCAGAGAATCTTTCCTTTTTTTGCATAAAAAAATGACTCAAACCAATTAATCGATTATCAAAATGTAGTGATACATTTAATAGTTGACAACTAGATGATTAATTGATTCTTCTTTGCAGCTCTAAACACAACTTTGACAAAGGGAACATTTAAAACAACTTACAGATTTTAAACCCAGAACACAAAAGACAAAAAATAAAATCCATCAAAACAATAAAAGACGATAAAAACTGTTGTGGTTCTTACAAACACATTTACAGAAAGAATCGTTCACAACAGACTGAAAAGATCTATTTCTCTCCTGTATGGGCTCTCATGTGTGACTTCATATTTGCCTTCCGGGTAAATTTCTTCCCACAAATATCACAACCAAATGGTTTCTCTCCTGTGTGGACTCTCGTATGTCGCTTAAAATTTCCCATCACTGGAAACTTCTTCCCACAAATATCACAACCAAACGTTTTCTCTCCTGTGTGGATTCTCATGTGTATCTTCAAATATTCCTTCTCTGTAAATTTCTTCCCACAAACATCACAACCAAACATTTTTTCTCCTGTATGGACTCTTGTGTGTCGCTTAAAATTTCCCTTCATTGTAAATTTCTTCCCACAAATATCACAACCAAATGGTTTTTCTCCTGTGTGGACTCTCATGTGTGTCTTAAGATTTGACCGATTGTTAAATCTTTTCCCACAAACATCACAACCCGATAGTTTCTCTCCTGTGTGGACTCTGGTCTGTGAATCCACCTTTTGATTCGCTCTCAAACATTTCTCACGAACCAAATATCTGGAAGACCTCTTTCCAAAATGACATGTCATGTGACTCTGAAGCCATCCCTTGTAGTAAAATCTTCTACTACACTTAAAGAAGCTAAAGGATTTTTTGCCAGCGTTACATCCCTCATCACTTAAAGGGACTTCCTTAGATTTCAGAGCATTTGCAGCCGGCTCAGGTGCCCTGGTCTCCATCCAATCACTGTCTTCAGTTTCAGATCCAGAATCGAAAAAGGTTTTTGCCAGTCATCATAACTGAGTTCACTTTCAGATCCAGAATCGGACAAAGGTTTTTGCCAATCATCATCACTGAGTTCAGTGTCAGATCCAGAATCGGACAAAGGTTTTTGCCAGTCATCATCACTGTCTTCGGTTTCAGATCCAGAATCTGACAAAGGTTTTTGCCAATCATCATCACTGAGTTCAGTGTCAGAGGAGTCTGAAGCCCTTTCATCGTCAGTATTTGGTTGTGATTCAGTATCTGGTTCTGGGTTCCAGGCTGGTTCTGATCCTCCACGGTCCTCTCCATCGGTTTCTGTTTTTATCTGCGTAGCTGAGCAGCCGGCTGGAGGCTCTGCCTCTCTGTTGTCCTGCGTTGGGCTTTGATGGAGCTGCGAAGACCGATCTTCATCTTTAATCTTCACAGGAACAGGAGTGAAAGGGAAGCGGGCGATGTCGGCCTCCTCCAGCCCATTGAGATGCTCTCCCTCCGGACCGATCCAGACTTTCTCCTGCTCCTCTTTTATGTGGAGGGGGTCTGTGTCCTCGTGGTCCAGTCCAGGGCTCCACTCAGGGAGGAAATCGCCTTTAATCACCAACAGCTGCTGGACATCTGCAGGGAGCACATTATGGACAACTGCGACTTCACACTGGTATCTCTGGTAACATTACTGTATGTATGAGATCAGGGATGATTCCTGATCTGCAGTCTTCATTTCATTTTATATTCTGCAAAAAAGAAATGTTGGTTCGCCCCAGTAAGATGACTTGGCCCCATGTTGGCTGAGTCCTTTGCAGCGGCCCGGGTTCGAGTCCGACCTGCGGCCCTTTGCTGCGTATCATCCCCCATCTCTCTAAAACCTTTTCTGTATATCCACTGTCACTATCTAATAAAGGGGAAAGCCATCCCAAAAAAATATAATAATAATCTGAATAAAAAACAACCAGCGACGGATTGGCAATCTAGAATTTGGGCAAATGCCAGAAGGGCGAAAGAGATCCTTATTATGATGAACCTGAGGGCTTTTCACAAAACCTAGATAGCGGATTTAGCCGGGATTTCCCAGCTATCCTGACTAAATTTAGCCTTGACTCGGTTTCACAAAAGCAGTGGCACCTAAGTTACCATGGAGATGTATTCTGTGCAGCTAGCTGGTCCTAATGAACCTGGACTCTGACGATGTGATTGACAAGGTTGCTGGAAAAACGCAAACTCCTTCGTAGCTTGGTAACTAACTTAGGCCTACATGATGGTAAGACACTTACTTATTACTTATTTGTAATATAGTGTCTACTGTGGCCGTGCATTGCTCTTTCCATGTTTTATATTATGTAGCCTACTGTGCTTTAAAGTGGACATATTATTCTTTTCCGTATTTTCTGTCATATCTACAATGTTATAATGCTGGATTTTCATGTTGAACGTGGGCAAAACTTCAAAAAATGAGGTAAACGTATTGTAGAGCTAAAACGTTCAGACTTCCAACTGTTCTGAACGCTCTGGTTTTAACAGTTTTTTCTACTCTCGGCTAAGTGTTACCCAACTCTAAGCCGGCCTTCTATGATTGGTCATCTGCTTCAGGTAGGCGGGACTGGAGGGTTTGTTTTTTAAGCTACTGCGGTGGTAACATTGTCGCATGTACCTACATGCTGAAGGCAAAAATAATGTAAAATATGTCAGGAAACACGCTGGCCAATCAGTGCAGACTGGGCTTTTTCAGGAGGAGGGCTTAAAGAGACAGGTGCCAGGGCCGTTATTTTTTTATCCCAATCATTCACTGATAATAACTGTGGATATTTATTTCTGAACTTTAGTTTTTATTGTAGCGTATTTAGCCATGTTGCAGATAAATATGTAGGCTAATATATATATATAAATATAGTTACTTAGCAATGAAAACCGAGTTTAAAGCAAATTGGCCTCTATCACACAGCCACTATTGCTGCTGTTGCTAGGTTACAACCCTGTCATCCTCTCAGTGAGCCAAGCTAAGCTTAACTAAGATAGGATAAACTAGGATAAATAGTATTGCATTTTCCATTGGATCAGAGTACTATCACTTGGCTGCCTGTTCTCCAAATCTTCCCAGCCCTTATCACATGACCAATTAATGTTTCCATGACGACTATCCAAAATTCTGATACCATGGAACCAGCACTGGAATTGTTTTGTTTTTTAAAAAGTGGCAGACTGAGCCTTTAGAAAATGTGTATTGTATTCAGATATACAGTTTATTTAAAATGAAAACAATTTAATAATGAATGTGTTCATTTATGTGATGTTTTCTTTAGAAGAATTACATGATGTTGTTCTATCCTATCCAATAGTTCCTATATTTCTATGCAGATTTTCGATGCTGTACGCTGATAAATGTCATAAAGGGTGAGTTCAGCTATAGAGACCCAACCCGTCGTCGTACCAGGCTGTAAACATGTTGATTTCTGCTGTAAGCTAGCATCTGATGTTAAGTGTCACATTTTTACAAAAGAAAATGTAACGCACAAAACAAACAAGGAAAAAAATGCCTCACTAAAATCACATTTAGATAAAATGTTGGTTAACCAAAATTCAACGTACATTGGTTGAAATTGACGTCAAAGGTCCCATGACATGGTGCTCTTTGGATGCTTTTATGTAGACCTTAGTGGTCCCCTAATACTGTATCTGAAGTCTCTTTTATATAGGCCTTAGTGGTCCCCTAATACTGTATCTGAAGTCTCTTTTATATAGACCTTAGTGGTCCCCTAATACTGTATCTGAAGTCTCTTTTATATAGGCCTTAGTGGTCCCCTAATACTGTATCTGAAGTCTCTTTTATATAGACCTTAGTGGTCCCCTAATACTGTATCTGAAGTCTCTTTTATATAGGCCTTAGTGGTCCCCTAATACTGTATTTGAAGTCTCTTTCCCAAAATTCAGCCTTGGTGCAGAATTACAGTCACTAGAGCCAGTCCCACAATGAGCTTTCCTTAGGATGTGCCATTTCTGTGTCTGTAGCTATTGAGGAGGAGAGAGGGGGGGGCAAGGTGGAGGGTGGGGGTGTGGCCTTGACCAACTGCCACTTTGCTCGATTGAAAGCCATGATGTCTCTCTCTCATGGGTGGGCCAAATTCTCTGGGCGGGGCAAAGCAGAGAAAGGGGAGGTAACCTTTCCCCTTATGACCTCATAAGGAGAAGATTCCTGATTGGTCCATCTGAGCTTTCATTTTCTCAAAGGCAGAGCAGGATACCCAGGGCTCAGTTTACTCCTATCACCATTTCTAGCCACTGGGGGACCATAGGCAGGCTGGGGGGACTCATCTTAATGTTAAAAAACCTCATAAAGTGAAATTTTCATGCCATGGGACCTTTAAGACTGCGAGGACATTTGTGACTAATGTTAAAACCCGTGAAGTTGGGGTGAGTCCTTTGCAGCGGCCCGGGTTCGAGTCCGACCTGTGGCCCTTTGCTGCGTGTCATGCCCCCATCTCTCTCCCACCTTTCCTGTCTATCCACTGTCACTAAATAAAGTATAATAAGAGAATAATAACATTGCCAATGTACAAACCTGATCTGTGTAGCTGAACTTTAGAGTTGAAAACATCGTCCAGTAGTTTGTGTCGTTGTTCATCTTCTTTAAAACGAGAAAGTTGCTCCTCGTAATCTGCTCTAGTTTTCTCAAACAGCCCAAAAATCTCCTCAGCAGCCGCATCGAGTCTCTGTTTCACCACCAGTCTCAGCCCCTCCAGTTCAGACATGGAGACAAACACAATCCAGAAACCTCTTTATCCAGGAAAATGTGCTTTAAAATGTCTCCATCAGTAAAAACTGAAATAAAAACAATTAGGTCTCTTTAACAATAATTGATGCTGTTGCCAGGTTACGACCCTGTCCTTCCATTCTAATGCTTTGAATGCAACTTTAAGTATAAACAGAGGATTTCTACCATAGATGTGAAACAATTGTTGTATATATTTATAAAAAAAATTTATATCTCTGATTTCTACACTGTAGTATGATCTTTCCAATGGAATTCCATTGCTAGGCAACAGCCTGGCCCGTTGTTAACTTCCTGTCATATGATGTCATTCTCATACACTGTAACAGGAAGTCAACTTGGTCTACATTTACATCGCTACATTTTGGTTTGAAAACGAATATCTTCTACTATGTTTCCCCCTCTCATTCCCCCTGCTCTCGCGTTTCCCCTCTCATTCCCCCTGCTCTGGTTTTTCTCCCTCTCATTCCCCCTGCTCTGGCGTTTCCCCCTCTCATTCCCCCTGCTCTGGCGTTTCCCCCTCTCATTCCCCCTGCTCTGGCGTTTCCCCCTCTCATTCCCCCTGCTCTGGCGTTTCCCCCTCTCATTCCCCCTGCTCTAGCGTTTCCGAGCCCCTAAACCAGAGACATTTGGAAACACTTCTGACCCATTTTGGTTTGGAATCTGCGGGGCTGTGTTGCAGTCTCAACGGCCGCAAACGGAGACCTTTTACAACACCAACACTGATGCCAATTTCCCCCCGCCTGATTGGGTCTTGACTAGGTCTCGACTAGTCCTAGTCTTACACGAACACAGGTATTTATAAAACCACAGCTTTTTCTATGCGGTTTGGCCGTTCGTCCACACGCAAACGCAGCATCAGGTCACTGAAACCGAACCTTTTTGAAAACTCCTGCCAGGGTGAAGATTTTCAGAAACTCTGGTTGAAGTGTTGTCGTGTAGCCGGCGAAACTGGAGATTTTGGCTTGTGATGTCGGAGTGCGCACGCAAGTCCTTGACTACAGCCCTGATTCAATGTATAGGCTATACTTTTATTAGGGAAGATCCTAAATAAATCGGATCTGCTAGAATGGTGACGTATGTAGGTTCAGGCATGGGGAGTGGGGAGATTGGTTAGGGTTAGGATAAGAATACCAGGGTAGGCCAGAGGCAGAATAAGTGGATAAGATCTAGCATCTACCCTGGAGGAGGAGGCCATAATCCAAGCTGTTTATACTGTATACTGCTGGAGGGGGAGCGCCTTTTTTACATGTTACTCTCTCTGATGCACTGAGCTGTTCTCAACACTAGGGGTCAGCATTTAGATCCTCTTCATGTCTGAGGCAACAGCAGCCCCACTCCCTTTAGGTTTCATAAAGCTGGATCATATGCTGACTTTTTGTGTCATGAATAAAAATGCAGACATTAAAAGAAGCTTTCTGTTCTTCCGTCCGTGATTCTGCTATCACAAGGACTATTGGGCTTTACATTAATGTTACCGTCAGTCTGTGACTGGCCCCAGCCGGGCCCTCGTCGAAAAAGACACTTGCCACCGGGTTTAACAACTTTTCTGGGGGAAGCACTGATTAACCCAAATGGATCTGCTGAGGTTTCAGTCTAAAAAAAGGCCTCATCTTGAAGGCTGGCTGCACACTGCCTACTGCAGTATGTAATTGTAGCGTCTTGCTGCCAGACATTTTGGCTACGCTGTAAAGCCTGACTCACGGCTCTTCGGTTACTGCCTAATGCAGCCCCCCACCCTGACCAATCCACAGCATGCACATCTGGCCCTGCGTCTCCCTCCACACCTCGCAGAGCTCTCCGACACATCGAAGATGGAGAAGAAACCAAAGAGATGACGTAGGTAATCTGTGCTCCCAGAGTGTTACTAGAGAGAGAGTATGTGAAAGATAGGAGGAGAGGAAAACAGAGGGGCCCTGCATACCAGATCTACCCTCCCTAAAGAATGCTCTTCTCTCTGTGGATCATAAATTCAAGGAGGGTGAGGACTTTTAACAGTTTGCTAAATGACAAAAAAGAACAGAAAATGTGTTAAGAAAAAGTACACTGTTAAAAACCAGGCTACTATATTAATCATTGGCTGTGTCCATGCACTCAGCCAATGATTAACCCTCGAGCTGAGGATGTTTGCCTTCTAAAATTATAGAGGAGGTGTGAACACACAGCTGCAATCTGAACATATAGGCAGCACCAAAAAACAGGAACACAAACATAAATTCAGGAATGACAAGTCTTGCAGGGTTTTGCGTTCCATTTTCCTGTTGGATGTTGTGACCAAGAAAGTTCTGTAACACTTTATTATAGGGTCAACAATTTCCTTGCTAGGTCCTGGAAATAATTATGTAATTTGGCACAAATGACAGGGAAAGTAAAGACTAAGATTGGAGACATTTGGTTGGGTTGTGTTGGGGTTATAAGATGTTGCTGATCTCCAGAGAAGTTTCTTTAAAAAGATCTGCTTCATTTAAACTGAAATAAATCATTTTCAGTTTAGTATTGGAAACTTTATTTTGCATATACAACAAATTGCCTGTATACAAATTTCCCCAGCAATTCATTTGATTTAATTAATTGTAAGTGTGCCAAATTATATTAAATATTTTTTTATGTAGCTGAATCAACCCAATGAGTGTTGTCAATTCATTGTTTTTAGGGAATTATAGTTTACACAATAGACATATTTTTAAGTGTTGTAATTGCTGTTCAAGGAAAGTAGTTACATTCAATTAAGTTGTGCTAATTCAGCCCGGTTTAGTTCCGGTGTTGAGACGGCAAGACGAGTGCTTCGGGACCGTCTACAAACTACAACACCGAAAAGAGATAAAAAAATATTTTCGAAAATAGGCATATATGCTTACTTTTTTAAAGTTATAATTGAGGTAAGTTTGGAGACACTACCTTATCTAATCATTAAATTAATAAATATTTTTGTATCTCTTTTCGGTTTAGTACTTTGTAGACAGTCCCTAAATTTTGCCGTCTCAACACCGGAGCTAAACAGAGCTGAATTAGCACAACTTGTATTCATTTCTTTCACATCTACTGCAGTCAGACTCACTGTGTTCACTCAGAAGGAATCACTTCACATGGGTAGGCACTTGTAATGACATTTCGAACATGTTAAGACGCTAAAAGCACGTTTAAATTTTGCCCGGTCTCAGCCTCCTGGGTGCTAACTCTAGCAGGAGGATAACACGGTGTAGGCAACACCGACTGTTTTCGTTGTTTTCTCGCTACTGACAGCGCTCCAAATTTACAAACAATAGAGCAACGTGTTGAAATCGGACGGAATTATTACATTGGCCAATCGGAATAAAAGTTAATTTAACTTAAGGTTTCTGAGGCAGTGAATTTGAATACTTTTTTTGAAAGTAAAGCCAACTAATTATATTTTACATTGTAAGTTCTTTCCAAAAATATCAATTAGAATTTACAATTACATATCAGTTTCTGTTAAATTATACAAAACTATGAGACTTATCAGTTCCTGTATTTAACCAAGAAAGAATCACAAACCCACTGAGATAAAATCAGTTTTGTTTTATACAGATTTAAAAAGAAAAAAGAAAGTCAAAATCAGAGTCAGAAATTGCACAATAAAAAGGTCTCACCTTCCCTGGTTGGTTACACTTATTAATAATGTAATCAAGTATTTCAGATGACCCTCACTTTGTATTAATATGTATTGATTCAATATTACTCCAAAATTAAATGTTAAATACACACATTCCCTGATTTGTCTTTGGTTTATTTTCTCTTCCCTCCATCTTGGACCAACAGTATATTGTCTTTGCTATTAATACAATTAAAAGTATCGGTTTAATCGTGATGCCTCAGTCCAGTCTGAGGTGAATGGCAACAATAAATATTAAGGAGCTTCGAGTCCACGTGTGGCGACTGACGAAGCACATTCCACAAGGTCGGTCCTCGGCGACCGTCCCGAAATTCAAACCGAGTGAAAATGCCACCGTCCTCCTCGTTTGCGTTGTCGTGGAAACGTCCTGAATCACCTCGGAAGTTTCCACCTCAGCCACAGTGTTTCATCCAAACTAACTGATTCACATTTAAAAATTAAAAATAAAAAAAGGCACTAAAAGTTGAGTAGAGCCCAGTGTCCTTATCGTCACAGTGTGGCACTTTGATTAACAGAAAAGAAAAAAGAAAGTGCACTTGTGAGCATAAAACACCATAAGAACAAAGAAAAAATAAATTAAATCCCTTAAACTAAATACACATATTCAGGTTCCAATATGTGTAACGATGATCTCTTTAGTCCCAGTCAAACACACACGGACATACACGTACACAGAGAACATATATAGTAAATGTCAGAATAGACCTTGGCCACTGCCAGCAGTGCTCTGACCGTCTATTTAGGGCGGGGAGACAGGATATTTTAAGCAAGTGGCCAACTCAGTTGCAGCCTTGTCCCTTGTCAACACACTGTATCGCAGGGTAACAAGAAACGACTCTTAACTCAGCCAGAGACTGATTGTATGACACGCTCTGAACTCACCCTCATAAACACGGTTTTGGTGATTTGATGAATTTGGGGCGAAGTGTAACGACATTTTAATCACACTTTAAGTTTGTAGTAGCGTGTAAATGACCCTTTGAAACCTTTAAAATGTTGTTGGATGCAACTTTGTCATCTTGCAGTCTCGCTCAGATTAATGTTTTTCATCCTCAGCAGTCATTAAAACACTTCCTACATTTTACTAGAGCAGGGCCGACTCATTTCCTTTCATTCTCTCTCCTCCTTTGCATCTCTTAAATCCACCCTGAAGGGAAGGAACTAAGACACAAGTGAGAAAAATTAGGAGTGGTGCAAAGAAACTGACAACGCCCTTCCCTCAGCTGTATTAAGGCACTGCGGTGCTTTTAACTGAAACTGTTCTCCCATCCCAGAGTGCTGTGTGGACTTGCCAGACCTTCCTCCGGAGCTCTGTTGAGGTAGGTCTGGCAATGGGAGACTATAGTGAGATTACTTATCTAATTTTAGGAAAAAGGTCAAAGATAAAGAACACACCACCATATGCATATGTTGGTGTGAAAGACTCCGAAGTCTGAAGATAGATTGCAACACTGCTACCCAGCGGTCGGTTGTTAAGCCAACACAAAATAAAACACTTTCTGCCACAAATCTTTTCACATTTAGAATTAATTTAAAAATGATAATGTTATGGAGAATCGCTACGGTCACACCATAAAACATATCGTGATACTCAAGAGTATCTACTTTTACACACATAGTAAATAGTCTACTTTTGCTCATCTTCAGTGTGTATAGCTCGTTCTAAATTAACCGAATCGACTGTATTGGTGTTGATGCAACTGCCAACTTTGTTGACAGAAAATTCCTCTCACTCAGAAATAAAACTGAGGTTGACGTGAACGTTTTCTCCTATTTCGTTGCTCGTAAACACTGAATTATATGACAAAGCAGCGCTTTCGGTTAAATGCTAACATTAGCATGCTAACATGCTGGTGTTTCGCAGGTGAAATGTTTACCACCTTAAGTTATTGTGTTAGCATGCTAACATTTGCTTATTAGCGCTAAACAAAGTAGCACAGGTTGCTGGGAATGCCCTTAAGTTTTGTGGAGAACGTAAAGTGTTGATTTAAAATCAGGATATCGCCAAAGTTATTAAGGATTCATCCTCTGAGGGCATTGGATATTTCTACAAAAAGTAATGATGATGCATCCAATGTTTGTAGAATTATTTCAGTCTGGATCAAAGTGATCAAAATAGTTCAGAGTCATTTTGAGCCAAGGCAGGAAAAGTTGTCCATCTGTCTCCCTTTAACTCGTGTGCAGACAGACGGGATGACGTTATTTCTGGTTCGACCTAACTTCATTGTGCATGTAGAGTCGTATGAGCCCCGCCTGGTGCAGCTGCTGCCACAGAGTCATTTCCATCCGCAGGTCGTGGTTGATGTAGAAGCCCACTTGGTGGTTGGTTTTGTCGTAGTAGTGGTCAGAGTACTTCTTGTAGTCTGGGGTCATGAAGCCGTACGCACTCACCTTCATCAACAAAAGAAAACACAAAAACTACAGTCAGGATAAAACTAATTCTGCTGGCTGTCCTCCCCCCCCCCCCAAAAAAAACGCTCCCATAGGTCATTTGTTTAAGTAGCAATTACGACTCATCTTTACGTTTCTAGTGGCGGCGCCTGTGCAGAACAGCCGCCATCTTTGACAGCTAGCTACGGCAACACCACTTGGACGAAGTGTGAAAACGAAATACTTTCACCCAGGAAATGCGTGTTTTAATCCAAATCATGATCTTTTTTTCTAAACTTGTTTGTTTTGTGTGTGTGTGTGTGTGTGTGTGTGTGTGTGTGTGTGTGTGTGTGTGTGTGTGTGTGTGTGTGTGTATGTATGTATATATATATATATCTCTATCTATCTATCTATAACCATTTTGCATTTCATATCGCATTGGTCGGTAACTATGTGGTTTGTCCAAGTGGTGTTACCGTAGCTAGCTGTCAAAGATGACGACTGTTCTACACATGTGCAACCAGAGCCCGTCTACGGAGAGCCTGTTCACTCCCCATTAAGCCCCATTGTTCCGAATTTGGTTGCAGTTCCACCACAGTTCCACTGGGGGTGATCGCGGGTGAGTGCAAAATGAATGGGAGTCTATGGAGCTAGACGGCTAAATTTGTCTCATTCGCCTGATTGTCGTTGAGAAATCTCAGATTTTTTGTGCCTAAATGTAACCAAACTGTGATTGTTTCACAAAGTTAACGACGTATTCAAAACCGCAAGTGACTTTCTTTGTTTTTAAGGACGGAAAACACTGAGGGTCGTATTAAGGGGTCAAAAAAAATCAATGACCCATATTATCATATGGTTTGGAGGACTTGTTGAAATTCTGTCATCCAATTACCTAAAAATCTAAAATAGAGATTTCTTATGTTGTGTTTTGACTCATCTCCCTCAGCTGAAATCATTTTCATTTTATTGTCATTCCCAACCCAGATACATTTGGTTGAAAAAAAGGTTGACAGTGATAATATGCTTTGAATCTGAGGCAATCTGTGGGCGATCAGATAAATAAATAAATAAAATTTAAAATCTATTGGGCACGAGACAAAGACCGTTTCATATTTCCGCAACTGTGGTTTGAATGAGTCACTGGCAGCCCATAATAAAGCTACACTTTTCCAGGGAATACGTGTATTTACAGGGCCAACTGCTTAGAGTACAAACATTCTCACGCTATCAGGCAAGTTCAGCCTTGTCCCAGATTAAATAAACAGCTGACTGACAGCAACATGCAGCACAGTAACGAGGAATCCCACCTGGTCGCAAGTATGCAGCGCAGCCAACAGCATCACAGCGCCTGTTGACGGACGGTAAATGTCCTTATATTTGGTTTTCAGAGTTTTAGAACGAAGGAATCTGAAACAAAACCAGAACAAGAAGCGATTAAAAGTTGCACGCACAGACAGTACACACACACCGTTTCACTATTTTTGTGGGGACCCGTCATTGACATAATGCATTCCCTAGCCCCTTACCTTAACCATCACAACTAAATGCCTAACCTTAACCCTTACCCTCACCCTAATCATAACCTAATTCTAACCCTAATCCTAAAACCAAGTCTTAACCCTCAAACAGCCCTTTAAACTTGTGGGGTCCAGCATTTGGCCCCACAAAGCTGTCAGGACCCCACAAGTATACCATAATCCCGGTTGTTGGACCCCACAAATATAGTTAAACCACACACACACACACACACACACACACACACGTCTGTGTCACTGTGTGGGAACTTCCCACCGCAGCTCACTCTGGTTTCAGCCCTCCACTTCATCTCTTTTAATCTCATTTCCAACTATGTGAAATGTGAGCCCCGCTTTCATTCTGTCCACCTGCTCCGCGCTCATAATTCGCTCTCACCTGTTTCGGAGGTAACGGATGAAATCGGGGTGGTACATCTTTAGCTTTTCTGCCGACACGTCCTGTCCAAAGTACTTGGATGGACTGTGGGACAAAATGTGACGTTACTACAACAATACACACAACAAACCCACAGTTAGGAGTAAAAAATAAAATAAAATAAATAATTTAAAAACGTAAACGTTCATCAGAAAATAAGTGCTGTGCAATGACACATTCAATCTGAATGTTAAGGTTTCCTGTACATGCATTAGTTAGCATAGTAACTCCTTTCTCTAGAAAGCGCAAGAGTTACGACACTTGACAAGGTGTGAATACAGAAGTGGTAGAGATTAGACAGTTCTGTAGGTGAAGCAACTGCACTAACCCCTGGCCTGCTATCTCACACAGGAAAGCTGCTCTATGTGTAAGCACAGAGAGAAAAACACCTGTCTCAACTAGCTTACGGGAGTGTACAGTTCAGGGAAATATGAATGCCTGCACCAGATTTCACTACAATCCTTTCAATAGTTGTTGAAACATGTCACTCTCAACCAGGGGCCTGCAACGTTTTTTAAGCCAAGGATCTCTTAACTAAAATCGAGAGGGAGCAGGGACCCCCCTACTACATATATTGTAAAAATTAAGTTGCATAAACTGGACCTACAATAACGTGTAGGGAATACTAAGCTATTCAAACAATAATTGTTGGCATGATTTTATAAATCATGTTTTAATGTTACACATACATGTGGCACAGTTAATCTTTAGGATTAACTATATCTGTGGATGGCTACTGTAAGATTTTATTTCTAAAATGTGACCGATGACCGGTCTGGCCCTAAAAAGGCCAGACTTAATCTGACTCCAATTCTATGGTCACTGAATAGTGTTCGTTTACTGGTAGATCAGAGAAATAGACTCAGGATTCAAAATAAGACTGAAGATTCGTCCAGTTAAAGTTAATGACAAGCTTTAGTGAATGATATTGCAAAATACAATAAACTTGTGCACAAGGATCAGATTACTTCAAGACAAAACCTAGCAAACAGACAGAGTTTCCCCCAGCATCTGATGCCGGCTAACCCAGAACCTTTACTTTGTATTCCCTTTCTCTGCTTCATCCGTCTAACGATATGTATCACATTGTATAAACGAATGACCTCGACTTCTCATTCTCAGCTCATAAAGACAAGCTGCTATTGTTAAATTTGAACCTCTGTGTTTTTTTAATCTCCTTCAAACTTACGGAGTTCTCCAAGAGTCAGGTCATTCCACTATACTTTGGGTCACATATCACGCGCTTACAAAACACTGACCTTGTTGCCTGTTCCCCCCTTTGATCAGAGAAGACCTTTTCATTTCAGGCATTATCTCACCCTACTTTTGTAATGTCAAATCACTGTAGAACCAGATGGCCTCTCAAAACCCAGGTAAACGAGACAACAAGGTCAAAATCATGAACTCTACAATCCTGTTAGCTTACTCTGACAAATATATTCTAACACTACCTTAGTGACTACTTTACCTATAGGCAAGTAAGCCTATCACTAATGTTTTAACACAAATCCAACATATGTTTAGCAAATATAAATCAGCCTACATTAGTGATGGGCGTAATGGCCTACAGTTAGTCATGTATGTGTAACATACAAACATGATATATTAAATCATGCCAACAATTATTATTTGAATAGCTTAGTATTCTATGCACTAAAAAGGTATAAAGGCTTCAGGGCGCCCCACACGTTACTGTAGGCTCAGTTTAATATGCAACTCAATTTTATACAATATATGTAGTCCCTGCTCCGTCTCTCTTTCAGTTAAGTGGTCATTGGTTAAAAAAACAACAACATTGAAGACCCCTGATCTAGAGGAAAAGTCAGGGGATCACCACAGTTAGAAGCGTTCATCCTCAAGGGAACATGAATGTCTGCACGAAATGTCATGGCATCCATAAATGGCGTAGGGCCAAAATAATAATAAGAGTCAGAACTAAACGCAGGAGAAGCAGCATTCCCAGAAAACTGCAGGTCTGCTGCAATTCGCACAGTTCTTTCAGACCTTTCTCTTTCTCCTTTTTCTGAGTAATTGTCCCACACTGCACTGTAGCTTTTATTCTTGTATTTCATACCTGGCTTATTGTATCTTAGCTGGTTTTGTATTCACATTAACAAATGTTGAATGTAAAGCACTCTGAATTACTTTGTTGCTGTAATGTGTTATATGAATAAAGCTGCCTTGCCATCCAATATTTGTTGAGATATTACATATTAGGTCCAAATTCCTCCGTGCAATACCGTGAATACTGTGTATTTAACCTTTCGGTCTGCATACAAAAAATATATATACACATACAAAATACAAAATACAAATACAAAAAACTGTAGTATTAAAAAGTCAGGCTCTTGCTGCTGTAACACCGGAAATGTCCCCGCTGTGGGACTAATAAATCGTATATCTTCTCTTATGAGCTGTGAAGTGTTTTAAGATTTATGGGGTTTATAGCTCACTATATAAGAATAACAACAACATTGTCGTGAGTCAATTTACATGGTTACTACAGCATGCAAGTGTTGCTCACTCTTTGCCTTTCTCAGGTCCTTGCTCCACCAGAGTGTGTGTCACTGCAGCCTTCATCAGCAGGTAATCACGGCCGTGATCTGGCAGGAACACATAGCGCGTTTCCTGTTGGAGATCAGCAGAGTGTGATGTGACTCGAGCCTGACTCGGTTAGAACACGATTTTAGCATTACATGGAAGAAAGTAGAGCTGCAAAGTGTAGAATAATGTTCTTACTATTTGCAGATAAATATAATAATGTAAAAGGTTTCCATAAGAGACCAAGTGTGTTTTAGTGTATGCTTATGCTTGGCATTGACCAACTGCCACTTTTCTCGTTTGAAAGCCATGATGTCTCTCTCTCATGGGTGGTCCAAATTCTCTGGGCGGGCAAAGCAGAGAAAGGGGAGGTAACCTTGCTCCTTATGACCTCATAAGGAGAAGATTCCTGATTGGTCCATCTGAGCTTTTATTTTCTCAAAGGCAGAGCAGGATACCCAGGGCTCGGTTTACACCTATCACCATTTCTAGCCACTGGGGGACCATAGGCAGGCTGGGGGACTCATATTAATGTTAAAAAACCTCATAAAGTGAAATTTTCATGCCATGGGACCTTTAAAGGTCATGAGTCTCGAGCACAAGTACATTGAGTAATAATAACAAGTGAAACAGGAGCTGAATGTACCGCTTCACGTGAGAGCAAATGAGGACGAGACATAACACAGTGGCCCCCACCCTGGCGTGTGTAATCAGAAGATAACCAAGAAAGAAAGTATAAGAGATAATGGGGAGAATAGATGGGGGTTCACAAAGTCAGACAGTCTAGATACGTGGACCGGCTCCGGCTTTTTGTCTGTTGCTAGGGAAACTTAGTGTCTGCGTGCTTTGTGATCCCACAGATCTGTGTATTGTAACTCCGATGCTTGACTGATTAAATTAATGTATCTGACTTTATCTTATCGTCTTAATTGGCTCTTGCTTAAGAGCAATGTAATACCAATTTAACGAATGCGCAGGGATGTATAGGTCTTTTATTGGAGTCAGACACATTGTCCCAAAAGGGCGGACACAGAGGAGGAAATCCCCAACAAAAGATTAATCAAATAATCGATCCGGCTCATTTGCATTTCTTTAAACCAATTTGAAAATGGTTTCACAACAGCATCCTGACTAAACTTGGACATATAGCAGTCTGCTATTATTCCTCTGATCTTAACTTTTAGTCAAAATAATTAATAAATTCTGCTTTTTTTTTACTCAAAACTTTGGTAAAATTTCATATAAATGAGGTTTATTGACTGTCAGCTAAATGAATCGCCAAGTATTTTCGACTCATCACTTTGAGGCATTTTTTATGAAAAAAAGTAAAACTTCTGATTGTTAAATGTGAATATGTTCTAGTTTCTTCTCTTCTCTGTGACAGTAAACTGAACATCTTTGAGTTGAGACCAAACAACTAATCCATTCATCCAGAAAATAATCAACAGATTAATTGACTTTAAAAGTAATCCTAAAATGCAGCCCTAGAGTAAGACTTTTATATCTTTGGTCCTTACTTTAGACTTAGGGGGTCCTTTAAAGCCGGCGCGGGCGTAGCCCCTCATGGAGTTCATCATTGTGTTGGTGGAGAAGGTGTAGTGGGTGGTCCGAGACCCCACGTCCTGCTCAAAGCCGTTAATGATTGCCCCGTTGGTCCTGGAGATCACACGTGTCCACAAACAAAAATCAGCCGATGCAGCAAACAAACATCTGTCTGACTGAAGCAGCTCTTCACAACCCCGAACCTAAACTCTCTCTCTCTCTCATAGATCAGATTCTACCCAACCATTGTCGAAATATTTTATTAAGAAGGTGCATTATGAGTTCCTGCATGGTTTCAGCGCAATTTCATTATTGTCTGAAATGGTAGGCATGTCTCCTTGATCCGCTAGCTGCCTGCCCCCTGAACACACCGTGAAAAAGCCCGGTCTCGGGAGACCACACAGGGGTCGTAAACGTCAAACAGACACTAGGGGCACAGGCTGAGCACCAAAATACAATAAACCGCATTCAGCCAATCACCAAGAAGATGGTATGGGGGAGGGAGGGGTTACACCCCCCCCCCCCATTATGTGCATATTGTGAAATGAATTGAGTAGGAGTTTTGTCAAACATGGTTTGACGCGCCGGTGCGTCTTTCGTCCTCAGAAGGTTAAACTCGCTTTTGTCTCATGTTTGTTAAGTCTTAATCTTTTATATCCATTGGTATTTTATTTATTTTTTGCTTGCTCATTTTCTGTTTGGATCTTACTGTAGTTGAACACTTTTTATCATGTGAAGCACTTTGTGACTTTGTAAAAGGTGCTATATCAAATCAACTTGTTATAATTGATAAGCTATATATTATAATTGAGGAATTTCAAACAGCAATGTAGTCGAGAAAAAAGTGCTGTCTGTGGGAGAGAAAGCTAGTCCGGCTATCACCAGACTAATGCTCAAACTTTTAAGATTGAGCATTAGTCTGGGGAGTCTGCTCTGTATTTTCTACTGCACAAGAGGCGTGATCAATGGGCGTAGTTCAAATGACTCTATGCCGATTGGATAGTCCTTCAACCAATCAGACGTAGGAGCGACAGCGGCATCAACGGGGTTGCTGCGCTTCGGTGGCCGCTATGTGGAATGTAAACAAGAAGCTGCTTGGTCGCTTCTCTGTCGTCATCGTGTTAAACCCGCCAATAGCGCGCCAGGTGGATAAGCCAGTTTGTGATTGGTCCCCGCAAAATTGTAACGGAAGCAGGATAGATAAACGTACCGGTTTCCAGCCCGAGCTGCAGGGAGAAATCAAATCGCCGGCAGATCGGGCTGGGTCTACCCAGTCTAAGAAAAAGCTCCATTTGGAGTGAAATTGTTTTTTTTGTACTTTATACATACAGAATACAAAATAAACTTTATAAACACACTAAAAGATGGGAAAAATCCAAACAAACAAAGCATTATAGGGGCTCTTTAAGAAGGCCAGAGTCAGCATCTACCTGAAGACGTAGTGATGACTGTCGATCTCCTTCCCTTTCTTTGAGTCCTTCAGGATCCCTCCGTTCCCCACCACAGCGCAGCGGATGCACTCGGATTCATTCCCGAGATCCTTCCAGTCGTCCAGCAGCTGCCAGTTAGCAGAAGAGTTGAGGACAGACAGAGTTTCCACCAATGCTGTGACACAGAAAAACAGAATTAATCTGGATGAGATTGATTTAACACAGCCTTAAAGCCTTTTTAAACTGCATCATGAGAAAAAGACTTTTTTTCGGTTGCCTAAGTAATTGCACCTGCCTACAGATTCAGTTATTAGTGATTGGTCTGAAGGAGAAAAAACAAACCCAAGGATCCATGTGCGGACAACACAGACAGGAAGCTACTATTATCTCAACACGATAAGCATCTTCAGTCACGAGGCCCACATGTCCTCAATCAAATCATCCAAACTACTTTGCATCTTCTGTCTGGATGAAGACTACACCATAGGCTTTAGACAGCCTTTGGTGTCCACACAACACGTGTAATGTATGTGTACTTTGAATTTTATTTGCATTAGTCTCGCTTTGCCGGACACTGCGGTGGAGGGTCTGGCTAGTCCACACAGCATTCCTGGATGGGTGAAAAACATGCTCTGGTTTATTGGCATTTCTTTAAACCAATCACAATCGTCTTAGGCGGCGCAAAGCACCGGACGGAGCAACGGTGCCTCTGTAAAATAGCCTCTGGAAAGAACTTGTTTTGGTGGAACATGTGTACGTTCAAAAGTAGTTTTAGTCGTGCAACAGAAAACCCAGATTGGACAGATAGTCTAGCTAGCTGTCTGGATTTACCCTGCAGAGATCTGAGGAGCAGTTAACCAGAGTCCTCACAAATCCACCGCAGTTTAAAAGAAAGCGGAAGGAAACGGACATCGGCGAAAAGACATGCATCCAGCTGAGGCACCGGAGCAATCCCAGAAGTGGAATGTCGTGGACTATATTAGCATTCAAAACCACACATGCTGACGAAATGTTTTTTTTTTTAAACAGATTCTGAAATTCTGCACTTCAAATGATGCAGAGCAAGTAAGACATGTTCTAATCAATCACAAATTTAGAGCTGATTTACTAACTATGTAGAATAAAAAAAGATTAAAAGAAAAAAAAAAATATAAACATTTTAAAAGAAAATATAAAAATTAAAAGGGGAAAATAATTAGATAAAGAAAAAAACATGAACAAAAATATGACAAAAAGGAACAAAATCAAAACCTCACTCTTGTTTTCTGGTTTGTATTGTTTTTGGCAATTTGATTAAATGCACAAAAAAATAAATTGAAATTAAAAAAATAAAATAAAAATAAATAAATATAAAATATATATAAATATAAATAAAACAAACTTTTTCAAATAGTTTTTCTGAAAAATAATCAAAAACTCACTCTTGTATTCGATCCCGCCCCAGCCATGTGCTCCTGGGTAGCGGCTCAGGCGCTGGTGCTGTTTAGGAGTGACGTGTTCGGCCCACTGCAGGACAGGAACGTCTTTCAGGAACCGTCCGCTCAATTCTGTTTTGGTGATCCGACTTCGGATACTGTCGGAGCAGTTCTGAGGGAAGCAGGAAGGTAACACAGCCTTGTTGTAATCAAACCACATACAGAAAGTAGAGATGTTCTGATACCGATACTACAATAATTGAAATAGAGTTTCACAATAATAAAATAAATAAAATAACAATAAAAAATAAAAAGGTAATATCTTTCCTTGACTCACAAGAAAGGCCAAACAAAAGAGATGGTTTTAAAAGTGATTTTAAGTGTTGTGACGTTCTTTGGGCCCTATCTTGCACCTGGCGCATCGCAAAGCCCGACGCTGGTCTTAAGGCCTCTTTACAGTCGCTGTTCCCGACCTGTCGTGCGACAATGTGACGTCAAAATGACGTAGATCTCGCTGGCGGATTTTTTTCAGCGGCGCACGACAAAGCGGAAACAAGAAGCACGGATGAGTTCGAGGGCAAGCTTTCCGAACAAGTGCGCCAATAGCAACTGCATTCTGACTGGTACCAGATGCCAGGACTCTCCGAGTGACTGCAAGTCTCTCTTGTTAACTTACTGGGTTAAGAGGAGTTCTTTTATGGTGAATGAAAGGCTTGATCTGACCAAGTAGGTCATCGAATCGTTGTGCAGACATTCTGAAGTATTTAAAGTGCCTCATCGATCCATTCAACGGACGAACATTCCACCTTCTTTTTCTTCGTTTCTTTGCAAGCAGGCTCAAAAGCAGCTGTTCTTCCTCATCCATTGACTCCAATATCATCTTAGCCACTGTTGACATTGACGTCAATGCTGCTGCTGCTGCCAGTTCTGCCATTGTTTTACCAAAGCAAAGTCGGTAGCCTTTCCTCAGTTGCAACACCTCTGTTCAGGAGAAGACTGCAACTGGTGTCCCGACCACCACGCGCGGGTATAAACAGTTACGGCGCTCCCATGATGTCACATTCTCGAGCAACAGGTCGGGACTGGCGAGTATAATTAACGCTTTACAGGGAGGTGTGTTCAGGTGCATTCTGGGCGTATTGCTGTCTTGAGGCAGCGGGAAGTGATCGCGCCATTGACCAACAAAAACCTGGTCTAAAGTCAATAACGCAGCATTTCATTGTTATTTTAACAGAAAATTTGTAAAATGCTCCTAGGCTCATGCACAGCGTGCACACTATGCCTGTTACACAAACAGGGACGCACAGCAACACACAAACATGCAAAAGATAAAAAATACAAAATATTACAATGTGAAATAGTATTATGATATATGATCAGTACCGGCCGATAGGCAAGTTCGGGTATCGGAAAGGAAAAAATAAAAATCTGATGTCCACTCTACAACTACAACACACATTTCCAGTACGTCCCTCGAGAACATTACAAAGCCAGCATCATTAGTTCCACTTGGCAGGGTGCACAGCCTCATGATTAACCTCCAGACTCTCACTGGAGCCAATTATCTTGGAATTACACAGCTGCAAAAGAACAATGCTTACAACAGGAGCTTTTTGTCCATTGACAGACATAATCATTAGGAAATTTCCATGCACACACTTGCACCTTTGCTGATGCGCTAAATATAAAACCCCATGCGGGCGGACAAGGAAGCATGAAGAGGTTCCACACATGCAAACATGTCAACGAATGGATGGCACTACTTTATCTCTTTAATCGTGTTATCTGTCGCTGGTTCTCTGTGGAATCAATTATCGATTCAGCCTGTGTGAGTGTGTGTGTGTGTGTGTGTGTGTGTGTTCCCCTTTTATGTAACCGCTCAAAGCCTAAACTGCAGCTTAACTGAGTTGATCGGTTTTTTACTTTAAAAGCTGCAGCGTACAAAAGTCCAGTGTGTGCATGGCACGAAATTCCCAGGAAAAAGATTAGGATTCTCCGTATGGATGCATTGTTTTGTTCAACTCTTACAGAACCCTGTGAAATGCTGCCATGAGACGTGCTTGTCTCATGGCAAGCACGTTTTTTTTTATTTTATATTGTGCGTTTTCTCATCCTTTCCCTCGGTGGACCATCAGACAGCTCAGAGAAAGTCTGTGTGGATGACGATGGAGAAAACAGAGCCAGGCAAAAAGAGACATGGCTTTA
Source organism: Perca fluviatilis (assembly GCF_010015445.1). Classification (NCBI taxonomy): domain Eukaryota; kingdom Metazoa; phylum Chordata; class Actinopteri; order Perciformes; family Percidae; genus Perca; species Perca fluviatilis. Next base: position 4,436,620 of record NC_053132.1, read on the forward strand.
TTTTCTATGAAGCGTTTACTGGAAAGACAGACAGACCCACCCAGTACAAATGTGGCAGCCGCCCTATGACAACATCTCGAGCCTGACGAAAACCAGAAGCCTGGGCAATCTTGACAAGTTCTGATGCTCCATAGATATGATGCTCCAGACCAGTGGTTCCCAAACCTTTTCACATCAAGGACCCTTAAACTGACACAAATGACACCACATTTGATGAGATTTTGTCCCAGGGTTTTATTACAGAAAATGTATGAAAACTACGACCAAAAGAGTCATACATTCTGTTTCATTGTATTACTAATGGATGGAATTGGCAAAAATAAATTATTCCAATGTTTTGCTGTGAACCCCCTGTGGGTTCCAGGGGGAGAGAACAAGGAAGACTTTTCAGCGCTGTACATTTGGTACATGCCATGGCAAAGTCCTCAGTGGGTTTAAAGGTTGAACACAAATGTCATACCTCCCATCTGGAAATCAGCCCTAATGGTTCCCCTGCTAAAAGGTGGCCACCCCTGTATCTTAAATAACTACAGACTGATCTCTAAACTGTCTGTTCTGGTCAAGGTTCTAGAATCCCTTGTCAATGATCAATTAAAGGATTTTTTTTAACAGTAATAATGTCTTATCGGACTTCCAATCTGGTTTTAGTTTTATTGAATCCATGGACAACAAGCAGCATTGTGCAGCCCTTTTTATTGACCTTTCTAAGGCATTTGATACAGTGGACCACATAGCGCTTAAGCACAGACTGCGTAGGGCTGGACTTTCTGGACAAACTGTCAGCTGGTTTGTGGCGGAGGGCAGCAATTCTCGCCATCTCAGAATAACAAAAGGTGTGCCTCAGGGGTCAGTCTTGGGGCCACTGCTAGTCATCCTCTATATCAATAACATCGATCATAACGTGTCTAAAGTAAAATTAAATTTTTATGCTGATGACACTGTACTGTATTGCTCAGCACCCACCTCAGACCAGGCCTTCTCCCAGTTACAACTTTCTTTTAACATGCTTCAACAGAATATCTATGATTTAAAACTTATTTTAAATGCTGAAAATACTAAAGTCATGCTTTTTTCAAATTCAAAATCCAAATCAAATCTGCCTTCAATCCTCACTTCCAAGGGTACGAAGATTGAATGTGTTCAGATGGGTGTACAGATATCTTGGTATTTTAAAAGATGGATCTCTTTCTTTTACCCTTCATATTCAGCAGCTAGCAAAAAGATTAAAACTTAAACTAGGGTTTTATTTCAGAATCAAATCCTGCCTTTCGTTCGAATCTAGAAAGAGGCTGGTCGCTGCCACTTTTATGTCTGTACTTGACTATGGTGATGTTTTATATATGCATGCTTCGTCTCAAAGTTTTCATGCACTGGACACTGTGTACCATGGATCTCTGAGGTTCATCACTGGTTTTGAAGCCCTCACTCACCATTGCGAACTGTATGAACATGTTTGGATGGCCTGACTTGGAGGCAGCTACATCTGGCTGTAGATGTTTTGCCTGATGTGTTTAGGATTGTGGTTGACTTTGAGAGATTTGCAGTTTTAGTTGTTAAGGGTTTTTGTTCAGTCTCGCATTACCAGACCTTTCTCCACAGCGCGGCAGAGGAGGGTCTGGCTAGTCCACACAGCATTCTGGGAGGGTTTATTGGCATTTCTTTAAACCAATCACAATCGCCTTGGACGGCGCTGAGCGCCACACAGAGCCCCGGTGCCTCTGCAAAGTAGCCTCTGGAAGGAACTTGGAAGTTAACAAACGAAAAGAGCGAAATCCGGCTGAATGTCCGGCGGCAACAGAGCAGTCCCATAAGTGAAACGTTGTGGATAAAGACTAGCGTTTTTGCGTTGTTGCTTCCAACAGCTCTCTTCTACTTCCGGGTCAAAAGCCACTGCTGTGGAGCGGGAAGGGACATGGGTGTATTAAGAGAACAGGGGCAGTTGTAACCTACGGAGCATGTGCAGAAGCGTAACCTGAGTTTACGCCGGTTAAACTGTATACATGCAAGAATACCCCGGTTACTAAAGGAGTTATCTAGGTCTGTTAACCGGGGTAGAGGAATTCTTTTAGCCAGAGGGAAGGTGTTTACCTGGCGTTTGAGGAACCGGGGTATTACCTTAACCCAAATATAATCAGGTTTTTAAACTGTATGTAAACGCACCGACTCGGGGCTGGAGCCCCTGAATCTGACCCAGGGACAGGAGAGAATATACTTCTTGTTTATAAGGTTATTTTTTGGGGCTTTTTTTGCCTTTAACTGATAGGACAGCTATGGACAGGAAAGGAGGGAGAGAGAGGGAACGACATGCAGCAAAGGGCCGCGGGCCGCTGTGATAAGTACTGAGCCTTGGTACATAGGGTGCACGCTCCACCAGGTGAGCCAGATATTCAACACACAAAAAAAAAAACATGACTTTAGAATAATTTGAAAAGGTGCTATAATCACATAAGCAGGCTACACACAGGGGCAGATGAAATGTGCACATGTAGGACTCACGGTTTGTGGTTGGATGACTTCTCTCATGTAAGTGTCTCCGATGTAGGGAGCCTCTGTTGTCTTTAAGTTGTCCAGGGAATTGTTCTTTCCTGGTTTGTGTTTAGCAGCTGTGGCTGTTTGAGTCTTTGGAGTGGGAGTCTGCGGGTGCTTAGGCAGAACTGTTCCAGAGGAGAGCTCTGGGGGAAGGGTGGAGGTGTGGGCCGGGTGGCTCCACTGGTCACTGTTGCTCTGTCTGGCCGGAGAGTCTTGTGAGCTGTTGTGGAAGACAGAACATTTGGCGGTGAGCTGCTGCTGGAAATAAATTAATTCTTTCTCTCTCTCTCTCTCTCTCTCTCTCTCTCTCTCAAGCTAAGATAACCGGCAGCTCGCTCCAGATTCATTTTCAACAGACACATATGTGGCATGCATCACCTCATCTGACTCTAGGCAAGAAAGCAAAAAGCATACAGTATTTCCCTTAAATATCAAACTAGTGTTTCAAATTTATTATTGCTGATTAATTTTGATTCCATTACAAAATAAATAGTTGACAGACGGACACATTTTACAGCTGAAGAGTAAACAGGACGGATCCGTGGTAAAAACCACAAATGGGAAAAGGGGTTTTATTTTGTAATCTGGGTGAACCAACCCTTTTAATAAAGTTAACTACTTTAATTGCTTTCCATAAAATAATTAATTACATATGACAAAAATGGGAGGATCTCAAGTTTATTTAGAAAAATAAAGTTGATTTATGACTCGCAGTGCATAACTTGGAAAACATGACAGTCATGAAGAAGAGGGTGGAGGCTGCATTTTGTCTCAGCTTTTAAAAAGATTTGTGTGTTTTTCTCAACTAACTCAAGCTTCACCCCCCAGAGCTTTCAAACTCATGTGTTCCTGCCATCCCATATGAAATGTGTATATGTGGGATGGAGTGAAGGACGACAGCGAGATGCAGGATAGCAAGAGGACCTTGGGTGACGATTCTTTTTGTCAAACAGTTGGAAGATTGATAGTTTGTGTTGCCACGGAGACACCGTCATAACCTGCTCAAAGTGCGCCCACGCTGTGCTGACAAAGCCCATTTGACTGTTGAACTCACAACGATGTTTTGTTCAAGACCGAAAACAAACCTGCAGTCTCTGTAACCATAGCGCTTAGCTTTACCCTAATTTAATCTTTATTATGAGGCTGACACGCCAGATGCAGCAGCAAGGTTACCTCATAAAGCCGGTAATAACACTAAAATGCAGTGAAGTAGCATAATTAAACTGGAACTCAAACTTGTAAATGTGAAACAAGGGTCAAAAGGCATTATGTGCAGGGCTTTAAATTGACACCAGCCAACTCACCAAGGGCGGGTACAAATTGGCTTTGGCAGGTAACATTAGGGGGGTGGGGGACAAAAAGCTGCGGTCAAGTCAGACAGTTTCCAGCAGCCTCCGGACTGAACAGGATGTCACAGAAACACTCCCCTCCTGTTAGGTCCAATTCAGATTTAATAAAATGTTATCAGAGCCATATATCAGCCTGTACCCAGTCAAGTTGTTTTATGACAGAGCAGCTGTTAAAATGATCTACATGCGATCTGTTCCTGATGTTAATAAACAACAGACTGTGGATGATCTGTACTCTAAAAACGGATGTAGTCTCTCTGACTTCTAAACGTCACCATCAGCCACACAACATGTGTTCTGTACAGAATAGGCCTTTATATCAGACAAATAGCAATTAAAATCCCTCCAATTCAAAAACAATATTAGATCAGCTGAGAGCCAGGCGTTTCCCAGCATGCCCTGGGTCTTGCAGTCGGTTGAAAGCAGCTGCACTGCCTGGCTCTCAGAACTGCGGCCGCCTTGAAGTCCGACACAAATCTACCCAGCATGCATTGGGTGGCAATCACCTATTGTAAAGTTACTAACCAATTTGGCCGGTGATGAACGAAGCAAAGAACACTGACTGTTTGAATCGGCAGGCTGCAGAAATAATACGACAGCATAATTTCTTATGTTTATTTTAGAGATGGTCCGATACCAATACCAGTAACTGAAAAGTCTCCAATACTGCCTAAAATGTTGGTATCGGTGAGTACTGCAGGTTATGCACCGATCTGATAATGTTATTTAGCCCCGAAGAAAATCTACTTTAAAAGTAGTTTATTTAAAAGAAAGCTCTATGGCATTCACAGTTTGCGTTTGTTTATTTTTCACATAGAGCCAGGCTGTACAACAGGCCGTAGTTTCCCACTAAAAACTTACATATTTTAAGGATTTCATTGTGTTCTTTTGTTCCTTGACTATTTAATACATATTTAATATTGATATACTTAAGTGTTCTGAACATAATGTACGTTTGTTTCAATATATATATATATATATTTTTTTTTTTAACACAGGCTTTCAAATTAAAGAACAGCATTTAAAATGAGAGACCTGCGAGCTCCACGTGCCCAACCTTCTTACCCTTTAGTGTCTGAAACAGGCCTTTGAGAAACAGTCATCTTTTCCATTTCTTTCCGCCTGACTTAATGCATTTTATCCAGAGCTGCTGACTTTTTAAAACCTGGAGCGCTGCCCGTTATAACAAAGCGTACAGTTCACATACAGCGCGTAAGAGACCACCTCCAGTGAAATAACTCTGGGAGATTTTTTTCATTAGTGCAGCCGGAGCGCTGTGTGGCTCCTTTGTTAAAACCACAATGATACAACTAGAGGGGAATAAGTGCTGGTTACAAAAAAAACAAAAAAAACATGGAACTTTTCATACCACTCATGATCTAAAGGTTTAACCCTTAAACCCCTGTCCCATTTCACTGCTGAATCTGACCTCATTTCTGTCTCTCCATGAAACTGCCTGCTCTCCTCATCTGGCTAAGATTGAGGCAACTTAAAACAACGTATGGATACCACGGTGCGGTAAGTATTGTGACTGCGAGCATTTTGTTGTTTGTTGGCTTTGAAGCATATTCGATTGTAAATGAAACGCTTCTCAGCTTCTTCCGATGAGCGTCGGAGTTCTACATGAACAAAACATTTTCTGCCGAAAAAGTTTTGGTTATTTCACATAAAAGATTTGTGTTTGTGTTGTCTTAACTTTTCTCACTGGTTTTAATAAGACGGGGCTCAGTTGGAAAAAGGTGATGTCACGTACTGTAGAAATATTTTATTAACAAAATGTGTGTATGTGCTAGAGCTGGGCAATATATCGATATAATATCGATATCGTGATATGAGACTAGATATCGTCTTAGATTTTGGATATCGTAGTATCGTAATATGGCATAAGTGCTGTCTTTTCCTGGTTTTAAAGGCTGCATTACAGTAAAGTGAGGTCATTTTCTGAACTTACCAGCCTGTTGTGGCTGTTCTATTATTTGCCTTTACCCACTTAGTCATTATATCCACATTACTGATGATTATTTATCATCTCATTGTGTAAATATTTTGTGAAAGCACCAATAGTCAACACTACAATATCGTTGAGGTATAGTTATCGAGGTAGCCACAGCTATTCTTCCTGGAGTCCACCCACAACTTGTGCAGCTATACATTGACGTGCATCATTGCATTAAAAACAACCACTCAACCACTTGGTGGACCGAGCTCTGACTTTATGTCTGTAGCTAGGGAAACTTAGTCTCAGTTTGTGAACCCACAGCTGTGTTGTAACTCTCATGCTGGACTCAGTAAACTCTGCTTAACTGAACTCTTCGTCTGAGATTGATCCTTGTGTTTTGGTAAACTTAATTCCGATATAAAGAAGGCGCGGGAATTAATTAACTGGAGTCAGATTAGACTGGCCTTAGGGCCTTATTTTGGACAAAACTCCCAACAGTACGTCCATGCCCCAATCAGGATTTAGCAGTATTTCAATCAAAATCTTAATCAAACCACAAAGACAGTCCTGATGAAGAAGAGGAGGTTTTGAGTTTTAAAATCCTAAAAAAAATGTGTATGGATGTTTTTTTTCCCTTCTCTTTTATAGCCATGATATTTAAAGAGAAAGAGAAACCCTTAATTGATTTTAAAAAGGTCCTCCTCCTAGGATTGAGCTAATGTTAACTTTTTGCCTTCATGAACACTGCGATCATCTGCTGCTGGTTTATTGGAGGTTCCCAGCAACAGCTACGGAGCACATAACCTACAGATATCAGGGAAGCCAGCTCGCTTCATATTTTTTATTTTAAGATTATTATTATTATTATTATTATTATTATTATTGGCTTTTTAATGGCCTTTAAAATCGACAGGATAGCTCGAAGACCGGAAAGGGGAGAGAGAGAGGGGGACAGCATGCAGCAAAGGACCGCGGGTCGGATTCGAACCCGGGCCGCTGCCTAGGACTCAGCCTACATGGGGCGCACACTTTACTGGGAGAGCTAGAGGTCGCCCCAGCTTAATATTTATTTTTAAAAGAAAGCTAAAAGCTTATGTCTTCACTTTAGCCTTTAACTAGCTTTAACCTTCATGATACAGTCCTTTAAGATCTGTTGGGGGGGGCATTGAAGGCCTTTATTTGCTTAGGACAGCTGAAGACATGAAGAGGGAGAGAGAGGGGGAATGACACGCATTTTCTTCATCATTTTTGTCCACCAAAAAACTGCATTATTTATTTTTATTTCCTTTTTACTGTAAGTGAGAAGACTATATGAAACATGCAATAATACAGTAAAAGATATTTGACTTTTCCCATGACATAAAAGCAATAAACTCGTATGTCTGGCCCTTGATGTGATTCTCATTTTCTAGTGTGGCCCTTAGGGAACTTGAGTTTGACACCCCTGCTCTACAAGGTGAGCTAGCCAGGCGCCCGATACAGTCCTTGTTTTGCACTTTACGTTGCACTTCTGCATGTCTTTTAAAACGTATTTTACTTGATTTCATGCATTCTGTGTATTCTGCAAAGTGATCTTTAAAAGCGGTTGACAGATTTATAAGGTAAGCCTGAAGTGGTTAAATGTAGACTCCGTGTCAGCGCTCGGCGGTTAGATTTGAGATAATAAGACGTGTGGGGTTGTGCCCGACCCAGATAAGACCCCCAGTGAGATCACGCCCAGGGGAAGTCGTCCAGATGTCTGATTGGAGAGAGCACTTTTCAACTCTCCACTACGGACGTAGAAAAGAGAACAGTAGAGGAGATAGTGACCTTTTGATGCTGCTAAAGTGTTTAGTGATGTATACAGTATGTGCATGCTGAAAATATGGGCACTGATTGTAATATTTTTATATATATATATATATATATCCTTATGCATTTCTTTTTCTTCTTTCATTTATTTCCTCTTATTCATATCTTATTTTATGACGTTCTATGTCTGTTTTCCTAATTGTAAAGCACTTTATGTTGCATTATTGCATGTAAGGTGCTCTACAATTAAAGTGTATTATGATTTTTATTATAAACAATACGATTTGAACGTTTTTAGGAGCTTTAAATCGGACTCTCAGGTTTACTCTGAGGATGTTTGCATTCACATCAGATTAACAGGGCAGGAAATGTAATAAACAATCTGATGTGAGCACTTTTAAGTCCTCACATCTGTGCGTCTTCGCTGCTGATGGTCTCTCAGACAGTTTCACATCCTGCTCGTTTCTGGGAGGTTTATTTCGGTTTGCTCTTCAGCAGATGAAACACATGATCACTTAAGATGAGGATGTGACTAATGTGGCCAGTCATGTTTAAAAAACAAACAAAAAACACTGTGTTCGCTTTACTGTTACTGTTAACACCCTCAAATTAAAGCTGAAAGCATTTGACCTCATAGTTGGTTTCCTTTCATATCCAATGCAGGGTTACACTCAAAAAGCTTTTAGCTTTAGTGCGTAACTTTTTGATATTAATAAACGTCAGTTACATTCAAGCCGTTGCCAGATGAGTTGCTACAAAGCTAATTAAGACTATCAGCTCCACACAACACTCTCTGGATTTCTCAGTGGGACTATGTTCAGAAGATTGTTCCCGCAATTTTTGCAACTTCCCGCAATTTCATTGCATAAAAATTGCATTAATATCCCATCGCATTTGTTAAGAAAACGTGCCGCATAATCAAGGATTTTTGCCTGCAACAATCAGAATTTTTTTTTTTTTTTTCCTGGAAGGACTGAAAGAAGTTCAACTATAATCATTTGATCTGAGAAAAGTCTTTCATTCATTCATTCATTCATTCATTCATTCATTCATTCATTCATTCATTCGGTGCTTCCCAAAACGGCCCGGGTGTTGCACCTAAACCTTACAGTGGCGGGGGAAAGCCTACATATCCTCGCAATCGGTAGAAGCATTTGGTCAAAAACATTGTGATATTTGATTTTTTTCCCTCCATTAATGCCCAGCCCGACTGTTGTCCCTTCACTCACCTGCTGGGTCTCTGCGTGGGGCCGTGGCACTGTCTCAGAGGCACAAAGGACAAATGGTTCTCCAGGTACCTACACAGGAAGTAGATAACCAGCAGGGAGCCGCCGGTCAACGCGCCGAGCGCCAGCCTCCTCTGGAGCGCCATGGCCCGTCAGGAAGCGTGCGGCGGCGGCCGGTGGGCCGCGTGTGCTCGCCCTGCCCTCCTCTCCGTCTGGAGGAACATGAGGAGGCAGAGGACGGAGGGTGAAGAGCCAGACCAGGATGACGTCCCACTCAGGACAAGTTGTGGTTTTTCGGTGATCCAGGGGAAAGGGAAGGCGTTATCCTGGGGATTTAATTAGCCCACAACAGGATCTGGGCTCCACTCTGGGCTTCTCTCAGCACAACTACAGTGGGAGGGAGACAGAAAAAGAGAGAGTTGAAACGAGGGCAGAGACTCTGAAGAGGGGGGTGGGGGTGACTTTATCTTTCAGCAAACAGAGTCCAAAATAATCCCTTTTTAATGAAACCTTTTTGTCATGCCCCTGGACACAAAGTGCAGGGTCGTGATCATCGGATCTTTGCGCGTGCTGCTTTAATTGATCTCGTCTCTCGTCGCAGATTCGCAGGGCGCGTTAATCTTTTACACGTTTGCTGACCAAAGCAGAAAAAAAAAAAAAAAAAAAAAAACTGTGGTCCGCTGCAGTTGACATGTGACAACGAACGCAGGAAGCCAACAAGCCCTATCTTACAGGAAACTTCTTGTGCTGGGAGTCTCTAGGGAGGTTTCAGCAGAAGTTGAAGACATTAGCATACACTCTGAGCACTTCTCACCTCTTTGTAAGTGTAAGAAACACGGCCCGAGGCCAGGCTCGGAAATCTGCTCTCTTAACTTCTCTTTAAAAAGTTCTAATGAGTCTTGAGCTGCTTTCTTCAACAAAAAATAAATTAAAAAAAATCTATCAATGCTCAGGATTAATCACGTGATAACTGGGTGAATCAGGATAATAATAACAATGCTGATGATGACAGTGTGTGAGTGACGCAGTTTCCCAGGCTTGTGCGAGCAGTACGTTTCTCCTGGCTGAGGCTAAAATGGAGGGGGGGCGGAGAATGGAAAGAATGTGTTGCAGAGTTCCAGTGATAAACTCAGCTCCCATATCTCTGATAACACACATAACTGAGTTTTTGTTGTGTTTTTTATTTTATTTTTATATTTTAACACACACACACACACACACACACACACACACACACACACACACACACACACACTCTTAGCAGAGATTTCTACTTTAAAGTAACGTCATTAAAGTGATTAAATCATCTCGAATGTGGCAGAAAAAGAGTCAAGAGGGAAATGTAAAAGGGGGAACAAAACACACACACACACACTCTGACAAATCCTGACTCAATCTCTCTTCCTTTCAGTCAGAGGACTGTACTCTGTCGCGTGTCTGCCTCTGTCCCCCCCGTCTAACTGAAACAAAGCTCTTTCAGTGGAACACAGGCAGATAAAGTCAAAAGAAAAACACATGTCCTCTCACCGGTAGAAAGTCCTCTGTGCTCTGAGGTCTCAGTCCGTCCTTCGTGATGGCTGGAGACATATTCCTCTAAGTTGGGAGCTCTGGCTGCTGCTGCTCATCTAGTGTGTGGAACAGCACTGCCAGCCTCGCACTGTATGGGCGGGACCATTGTGAAATGAGCAACAGCTGCTGGCAATTGGTCAACCCCCTCTGCTCAGCTGCAAGGAAGGGGGGGGGGGAGAGAGAGAAAGAGAGAGAGAGAGACAGAAAGAATCCCACTTCAGGCTCCTGCAATAAAGTTAGACATGAGCAGGCAGCTCGAAGGATCTCTGCTATGCTCACAATGTGTGGAGACCCTGAGTCACACTAACACACGTATGACAGACAGGAGACACACACACACACACACACACACACACAGAAAGAACACATACACACACAGACACACACACACACACAGTCAGACAGACAGGAAGAACACACAGACACACACACACACAGACAAGAGGAAAACACACACACACACAGATAGACAGACAGGAAGAACACACAAACACAGACAGGAGGCACACACGCACACACACACACACACACACACACACACACACACACACAC